>NC_083724.1:85377035-85678264 GCF_028564815.1 Eubalaena glacialis | reverse complement strand
GTTGCGGCAAGCGGTGGCCACTCTTCATCGCGGTGCGCGGGCCTCTCACTATCGCGGCCTCTTGTTGGGGAGCGCAGGCTCAGCAGTTGTGGCTCACGGGCCCTGTTGCTCCGCGGCATGTGGGATCCTCCCAGACCAGGGCTCGAACCCGTGTCCCCTGCATTGACAGGCGGATTCCCAACCACTGCGCCACCAGGGAAGCCCAAAGCATAATTATTAAGGGCCCTAGGATTTTTGGAATTGTAAATGAGCATTGGCTTCAACTTCAAGTCACGAGATGCATTAGTCCCTAATGAGAGAAGCTTTGAAGCCAGACATTGACTTCTCCCTAGTTATGAAAGTCCTGGATGGCATCTCTTCCGATATAAGGCTATTTTGTCTACATTGAAAATCTGCTGTTTCGTGTAGCCAACTCACTGCAGCTTCTACATCAGCACTTGCTGCTTTACTTTGCGCTTTTATGTTATAGAGATGGCTTTTTTCATTGAACCTCATGAGTCAACCTCTGCTAGCTTCAAACATTTCCTCTGCAGAAAAAGGTATTCCATGCAAATGGAAATCAAAAGAAAGCCAGGGTAGCAATATTTGTATCAGACAATAAAGACCATTACAAGAGACAAAGAAGGACTTAACAAGATGATCAAAGGATCAATTCAATTGTAAATAAATTTACACCCAATATAGGAGCACCTAAATACATACAGCAAGTATTAACAGGCACAAAGGGAGAAATGGACAGTAACACAGTAATAGTAGGGGGCTTTAACACTCCACTTACATCAAGTGACATATCATCCAGACAGAAAATCAATATGGAAACACTGACCTTAAATGACACATTTAAACAAATGGACTTGATAGATATATATAGAACATTCCATCTGAAAGCAGCAAAATACACATTCTTTTCAAGTGCACATGGAACATTCTCCAAGATAGTTCATATGCTAGACCACAAAATAAGCCTAGGTAAATTTAAGAAAATTGAAATCATATCAAGTATCTTTTATAACCACAATGTTATGAGTCTGGAAATCAACTACAAGGGAAAAAAAAACTGCAAAAACCACAAATATGTGGAGGTTAAACAATACGTTACTAAACAAGAAATGGATCACTGAAGAAATCAAAGAGGAAATCATAAAATACCTGGAGACAAATGAAATGAAAATAATGGTCTGAAATCTATAGGATGCAGTAAAAACAGTTCTCAGAGGGAAGTTTATAGTGATACAAGCTTAGCCCAGGAAACAAAAATCTCAAATAACCTAACCTTACACCTAAAGGAACTAGAAAAAGAAAGAACAAACGAAACCCAAAGTTAGTAGAAGGTAAGAAATCATAAATATCATAGCAGAAATAAATGAAATAAGACTTAAAAAAATTAGAAAGAATGAGTGAAAATAAGAGCTGGTTCTCTGAAAAGATAAACAAAATTGATAAGCCTATAACCAGATACATCAAAAAAAAAAAAAAAAAGAGTGCTCAAATTGATAAAATCAGAAATGAAAAAGAAATTACAACTGAAACCACAGAAATACAAAAGCTCATTAGAGACTACTATGAACAACTATATGCCAATAAAATGGACAACCTAGGAAAAATGGGCAAATTCTTAGAAACGTACAATCTCCCAAGATTGAACCAGGAAGAAACAGAAAATATGAACAGACCAATTACCAGTGATGAAACTGAATCAGTAATTAAAACACTCCCAACAAACCAAAGTCCTGAACCAGATGGCTTCACAGGTGAATTCTGCCAAATATTTAGAGAAGAGTTAATACCTATCTTTGTGAAACTACTCCAAAAAATTGCAGAGGAAGGCATGCTTCTGAACTCATTCTACAAGGTCAGCATTACCCTAATAGCAAAACCAGACAAAGATATCACAAAAAAACAAAATTACAGGCCCATCTCACTGATGAACATAGATGCAAAAATCCTCACCAAAATATTAGCAAATTGAATCCAACAATACATTAAGAGGATCATACACCATGAACAAGTGGGATATATCTCAGGGATGCAAGGATGCTTCACTGTCCACAAATCAAACAGTGTGATACACCACATTAACAAATTGAAGAATAAAAGCCATATAATCATCTCAATAGATGCAGAAGAGCTTTTGACAAATTTCAACATCTACTAATGGTAAAAACTCTCGGGCTTCCCTGGTGGCGCAGTGGTTGAGAAGCCGCCTGCCAATGCAGGGGACACGGGTTCGAGCCCTGGTCTGGGAAGATCCCACATGCCGTGGAGCAACTGGGCCCATGAGCCACAACTACTGAGCCTGCGCATCTGGAGCCTGTGCTCCGCAACAAGAGAGGCCACGACAGTGAGAGGCCCGCGCACTGCGATGAAGAGTGGCCCCCGCTCGCCGCAACTAGAGAAAGCCCTCGCACAGAAACGAAGACCCAACACAGCCAAAAAAAAAAAAAAAAAAAAACTCTCCAGAAAGTGGGCGTAGAGGGAACATACCTCAACATAATAGAGGCCATATGTGATAAGCCCACAGTTAACATCATACTCAATGATGAAAAGCTGAAAGTATTTTCTTTAAAATCAGGAACAAGACACAGATGCCTACTCTCACCACTTTTACTCAACATAGTTTTAGAAGTCCTAGCCACAGCAATCAGAGAAGAAAAAGAAATAAAAGGAATCCAAATTGGAAAGGAAGAAGTAAAATAGTCACTGTTTGCAGATGACATGATGCTATACATAGAAAACCCTAAAGATGCTACCAGAAACTACTAGAGTTCCCCAATGAATTTGGTAAAGTTGCAGGATACAAAATTAATATACAGAAATCTGCTGAATTTCTGTACACTAACAACAGAATATCAGAAACAGAAATTATGGAAACCATCCCATTTATCATCACATCAAAAAGAGTAAAACACCTGGGAATAAACCTACCTAAGAGGGCAAAAGACCTGTACTCTGAAAACTATAAGACACTGATGAAAGAAATTGAAGATGACAAAAATAGATGGAAAGATATACCATGTTCATGGATTGGATGAATCAGTATTGTTACAATAACCATACTACCCAAGGTGTTGTACAGATTCAGTGAAATCCCTATCAAAATACTAATGGCATGTTTCACAGAACTAAAACAAATAATTTCAAAATTTGTATGGAAACACAAAAGACCCCAAATTGCCAAAACAATCTTGAGAAAGAAGAACAGAGCTGGAGGAATCACACGCCCAGACTTCAGACTATACTACAAAGCAACCATAATCAAAACAGTATGGTATTGGCACAAAAAACAGACACGTAGAGCAATGGAACAAGATAGAGAGGCCAGAAATAAACCCAGGTACTTAATCTATGACAAAGGAGGCAAAAATATACAATGGAGAAAAGACAGCCTCTTCAGTAAGTGGTGCTGGGTAAACTGGACAGCTGCATGTGAAAGAATGAAATTAAAACATTCTTTAATGCCATATACAAAAATAAACTCAAATTGGATTAAAGATCTAAATGTAAGATTGGATACTATAAAACTCCTAGAGGAAAACATAGGCAAAACACTCTGACATAAATCGCAGCAATATTTTTTTGGATTCATGTCCTAAAGTAAAGTAAATAAAAGCAAAAATAAATAAATAAATGGGACGTAATTCAACTTAAAAGCAAAGGACACCATTGACAAAACAAAAAAACAACCTTTTTCTTCTATTTATTGTGATGAAAAGGATCATCTAGTTTCCATTTCTACTGAATGGGAGAAAATATTTGCAAATGATACGACTGATAAGGGATTAATATCTAATATATATAAACAGCTCATACAACTTCACATCAAAAAAAAAACCAGACAGCCCAATTAAAAAATGGGAAGAAGAACTGAACAGACATTTTTCCAAAGAGAAAATGCAGATGGCCAACAGGCATATTAAAAGATGCTCAATATTGCTAATCATCAGTGAAATGTAGCTCAAAACCACAATGAGCTATCACCTCACACCTGTCAAAATGGCTATTATCAAATAGAACACAAATAACAAATGTTGGTGAGGATGTGGAGAAAAAACCCTTGTACACTGTCGTTGGGAATGTAAATTGGTGCAACCACTGTGTAAAACAGTATGGAGCTTTCTCAAAAAACTAAAAATAGAGCTACCATATGACCCAGCAATTCCACTCCTGGGTATATGTCCAAAAAACCTACAAAAACACTAATTTGAAAAGATATATGCACCCCAATGTTCATATCAGCATTATTTACAATTGCCAAGATATGGAAGCAACTTAAGTGTCCATCAACAGATGAATGGATGAAGAAGATGTGATATACACACACAAACACACAGACACACACAATGGAATACTACTCAGACATAAAAAAAAGAACAAATTTTGCCATTTGCAGCAACATGGATGGACTTGGTGGGCATTATACTAAGTGAAATAAGTCAGACAAAGAAAAATACTGTATGATATCACTTAAATGTAGAATCTAAAATATATAACAAACTAGTGAATATAACAAAGAAGCAGATTCACGGATATAGAGAACAAACTAGTGTTGCCAGTGGGGAGGGAGGGAGGGACAATATAGTGGTGAGGAGTGGGAGGTACAAAGTATTTGATGTAAGATAGGCCACAAGGATATGTTGTATACCACGGGGAATATTATCTAATATAATATAATTATAACTAATATAATATCTAATATTAGTAAATATTAACTATGTGATAAAATTATATGTAATTTTTTTTCTTTCATGTTTTAGAAGAAAACTTTTTTTCCTACTTTTCAGAAAAAACAAGGAGAGAAATGACAGCCAAAGGTTCTACAGGAATGGAAGTTCTGCTGTCAACATTAGAGGTAAGTCACTGACATGCTTTAATTATGTAGCTGTTAATAGCAACCAATACTGAGAGAAAAAAAATGACAAAGTACAAAATTTTTATACTAGAGGTAGAACCAATGAATGGAAGTTTGTTTTCTTTTTTAAATTATTTGGAACGGGGATATAAACATTCTAACATACATTAGATAAACCTCTAAGGGTATTTCCCTATGATTATAATGATAACCATATTTTAAATCTTAACATGCCATTCTAATTGGTAATAGAAAATAAAGCATTAGTTGCAAATAAATCTTTAGCTTAAAATAAATGATTGAGGGACTTCCCTGGCGGTCCAGTGGTTAAGACTCTGCGCTTCCACTGCAGGGGGCATGGGTTCGATCCCTGGTCAGGGAAGTAAGATCCTGCACAATGCGTGGTGTGGCCAAAAAAAAAAAAAAGGATTGAAATTGGAAATTCTCATTTATTTTGTTAGTTATACATTTATGATTAAGTTCACTTCATACATTGGTTGAATAACTATATTATATTGATATTAATTAAGTTTCAATGCTAGTATAACAGTTTGGGGTGGATCAGCAAGACATAGTCAGAATCAAGATTTTATGTTTTATTCAGTGCAATGTTAAAAATAAGGAGTGAGTGAGTACATTGTATACCTTAGACTTAAGCAATGTTATATGTCAGATTATATCTTAGTAGAACTGGAAAAAAAATGATCAGGGAGTGAGTTCATGTGTGTGTGTGTGTTTTTTTTTTTGACTGTGCCGCATGGCTTGTGGGATCTTAGTTCCCTGACCAGGGATCGAACCTGTGCCCTCAGCAGTGAAAGTGTGAAGTCCTAACCACTGGACTGCCAGGGAATTCTCTGTTTTTTTTTGTTTTTTGTTTTCTTTTAATTGAAGTATAGTATTGATTTATAATATTATATTTTTTATAGTTTCAGGTGTACGGCATAGTGATTCAGTATTTTTACAGTTTATACTCCATTAAACGTTATTACAAGATAATGGCTATAAATTCCCTGTGCTATACAATATATTCTTGTTGCCTATTTGTTTTATACGTAACTTTGTAACGTTGTATTTGTAACTTTGTATTTGTAACTCAATTCTGTAACCCTAATGTGCCCCTCCACCATCTTCTCTCCCCACTGGTAACCACTAGTTTGTTTTTTGTATCTGTGAGAATGTTCCAATTTTGCTTTATACATTCATTTGTATTATTTTTTAGAGTTCACATATAAGTGATAGCATACAATATTTGTCTTTCTCCGTCTGACTTGTTTCACTAAGCATAAAATTCTCTAGGTCCGTCCACATTACTACAAATGGCAGAATTTCATTATTTTTTTATGGCTGAGTAATACTCTATTGTATATATATATACCACATCTTCTTTATCCATTCATCTGTTTATGGATACTTGGGTTGCTTCCATATCTTCTTGGCTATTGTAAATAGTACTGCTATGAACATTGGGGTGCATATATCTTTTCAAATTAGTGTTTTTGTTTTTTCTGGATATATACTCAGGAGTGCAATTGCTGGGTCATTCTGTAGTTCTATTTTTAGTTTTGAGAAACCTCCATACTCTTTTCCACAGTGGCTGCACCAATATACATTTCCACCAACAGTGTACATGGGTTTTTTCCTCCACATCCTCGCCAACATTTGTTTTTTGTGTTCTTTTTGATGATAGCCATTCTGACAGGTGTGAGGTGATATATCATTGTTGTTTTGATTTGCACTTCTATAATAATTATCCTTATTGTACATCTTTTCATGTGCCTTTTAATTTGTTGAGACTTGTTTTGTGGCCTGGCATGTGATCTATCCTGGAGAAGGTTCCATGTGCACTTGAAAAGATTATGTATTCTGCTGTTTTGGGATGTAATGTCCTGTAGATACCTATTAAGTCCAACTGGCCTCTGGTGTCATTTAAGACTACTGTTGCCTTTTTGATTTTGTGTCTGATGAGCTGTCCAGTGATGTAAGTGGGGTGTTAAAGTCTTCTACTATTATGTATTATTGTCAGTTTCTCCTATATGTCTGTTAGTCATCACGAATTATTAGAGAAATGCAAATCAAAATCACAATGAGGTATCACCTCACACTGGTCAGAATGGCCATCATCAAAAAATCTACAAACAATAAATGCTGGACAGGGTGAGGAGAAAAGGGAACCCTCTTGCACTGTTGGTGGGAATGTAAATTGATATAGCCACCAAGGAGAACAGTATGGAGGTTCCTTAAGAAACTAAAAATAGAACTACCATATGACCCAGCAATCCCACTACTGGGCATATACCCAGAGAAAACCATAACTTAAAAAGACACATGCACCCCAATGCTCATTGCAGCACTATTTACAATAGCCAGGTCATGGAAGCAACCTAAATGCCCATCGACAGACGAATGGATAAAGAAGATGTGGTATATATACACAATGGAATATTACTCAGCCATAAATAGGAACGAAATTGGGTCATTTGTAGAGACGTGGATGGACCTAGAGACTGTCATTCAGAGTGAAGTAAATCAGAAAGAGAAAAACAAATACATATTAACGCATGTATGTGGACTCTAGAAAAATGGTACAGATGAACCTGTTTGCAAGGCAGAAATAGAGACACAGACGTAGAGAACAAACGGATGGACACCAAGGGGGGAACAGGGGGGTGGGATGAATTGGGAGATTGGGATTCACATATATACACTAATATGTATAAAATAGATAACTAATGAGAACCTGCTGTATAGCACAGGGAACTCCACTTCACTGTACGGTAGAAACTAACACAACATTGTAAAACAACTATATCCCCTCCCCTCCCAAAAAAAACTATAGGGTGCAAGATAGTTTTGTACAAGGATGTATTGTACAACATGGGGAATATAGCCAATATTTTGTAATAAATGTAAATGGAAAGTAACCTTTTAAAATTGTATTAAATTTTTTAAAAATTAAAAATAAAAAACTGTATTCAAGAAAAAAATTATCCTACCTCCCTGGTAAATGAGATAACAGTGCAGCTTCCATTCATGTTCCAGTGGCCTGAACTCAGTCACATGGCCCAAACCTAATTGCAGAAGAGCTGGAAAATGTGGTTTGGCTGTGTACCCAGGAAGAAGATGAACACTTAGCAATATTGCTCCTGCCGCAGTCCATTCTTTTCTTTAACAAATGTTTGTCTCTCATTCTTCCAACTCTGTCCCCAGTAAGCCAGTGGTCCAGTTAACACCCCCAGTGCTAAGACGAGGGTCTCTGGTTAATGTGTGGTCCTTTTTCTGGTCTGGATTTGACTTTCTGGTTCCATTAGTCTCTGCCCTTAAATGGTGAAGTAGAGACAACACTTATTCCCTTTTGGAAAGGGGAAGAACAAGAGTCCCATTCCAGTCACTGATACATTGCAATTCCGAAATTCCTCTAAATAAACACTGTAAAATCCTTCTACTCTGGGGATGAGGCAGTTCCTTGAATAGGCCACAGTTCTGCTGTCTGTGTGGTTTTCTTCATCCAAGCATTGCTTTTAGTAAGAGAAATATAACCAAAGTACAGTATTTAAACATTTTCTCTTATTAGATTGGTTGTTCAGACTTTGGGAAATAGTTACTTTTCTGCATTGTGGGTTGGAGTGTAAATTGCTCAATGAAGAGCAAGTTAGTAATATCTACTATCAAAATAAATGCCCATATCATTGACCCAGAAATTCCAGGAATTTATCCCACGTACAGTTGTACTTGCTTCCCTGTAAGTGTATGTACTTAGTTTTGGTTGCAATTTTTAATAGCAAAAGATTTAAAAAATTTAAATATCCCATTGATAGGTGACTGGTTGCATAAACAGTGGTATTGCCATGCAGTGGAATATATCATGTGGCCCTTAAAAAAGGATGAAGAAACTATTTATTGACATGTAAAAATATCAGTATAAAAAATAGTTACCTATAGAGCAGTAATACCATTTGGAGAAATAAATCTATGTATACATGTATTTTTACATGGATTACGTTTACGTTTGCACACTATCTTGCTGGATACATCAGAAATTGATAATGCAGTTACTTTTTGAGAGGGGAGCTCACTGGATAGTCACCATATATACATTGTAGTGCCTTGTATATTTTGATACATTTATTTGTATTATCTATTTGGTAGAAGTTGATGAGTTCAAATGACAAATTAATTCCTGTTGATAATAAGAAAATAATAGCTCAGATGATTTCCAAAAAATTTTAAGGGCAATAAGAAGAGACTGAAGTGATGTGTGAGAATAGTGAAAACCTGAATACGTTTATTCTTAGAGAAACCAAAAAGGTCATCTGTAAAATATAGGTGGTTCCCGACTGACAGAAAAAGTTTGGGAATCACAAATTTACAATGTTTTAATAAAGCAAATAAACTATTTATTTCAGAACACGAAAGATCTTCAAACTACTCTTAATATCTTAAGCATTCTTGTTGAGCTGGTGTCAGCTGGTAAGTTTTTGTTTCCTTTGGTGTAATTTCTGTTTGTAAACAATGATCAGAAATGCATCATGTGTACTTTTTTTTTGAATTTTCTGATACTCATACGGAGGCTATTCTGAGTATTGGAATTTGGAAGCGAAAATGTCATACTCTTGTTGTTGCTTTGTTTTTGGTATCTTCTGGTGTCCCTCAAACCCATGTGTTTTAGAGCCTTGAATGTAGAGTTTTGCATCACTTTTATTTACTGTCTGCGCTATCTTTTAAACTAACATAAATAAAATAAAATTTTATTTTGATACTGTTTGTTTGCTTTCTGAAGTCATCACTTTTAATACTTCTTTAAAGCTAACAAGTTGTGATATCTAATATGTTACAGAAGAATTTGCGATTTCAACGTATTTCTTTCAAAAAACTTCTTAGGTGGAGGTCGAAGAGCGAGTTTCTTAGTCTCCAAAGGTGGTTCACAAATATTATTACAGTTACTTATGAATGCCAGCAAAGAATCTCCCCTGAATGAGGAGTTAATGGTGCAGATTCATTCCATTCTTGCAAAAATTGGACCGAAAGGTAAGGGTTTCGTTTGTATGACTTTCAGGTGAAACTATTTTTGTTACATCAATTCTGTGTGCCTTGAAACTGGTAAATTTTACAGTCTAAAATGCTACTGCTTTTTCTTGGTCTGAGTCATGGAATGCTTTTTACAGTCAACTAGTGACCTGCAAGAATTTAGGATCCTAAATTTCTGAGTAATTCTATTGCATATGGTGGAAAAAGGAAGAAAAATTGTGTTAAAGTCAGAAGTGTGTCTTGGTGTGTGTGTCCCTGGCATATATATGTTATAAAAGATACACATAACATGGATATTGTTGAGGCCAGAAGGAGGGAGTGTGGATGGGAATGCTTTGAGGAGCATGCAGGTAGAATGTGTTTGCTTTTCATTAATAGTCATCTTATAGTCATGTCTCAGTGCCTAAAAAGCTTACAGACTAGTTAAGCTTTAAATCATAATCATATAAGAAAGTGATTACGCTTTAATTATCTCAGATCAACCTTTAGTTGATAATATGAATTTATAATATTAGTTTTAGAAAATTTCATTGTTTTATGACATTTCATTTTATTCAGAAGTTACATATGAATAAATTGTGTTTGTTCATTTTTTTTTAAACAGACAAAAAATTTGGAGTGAAAGCTAGAATTAATGGAGCTCTAAATATAACCCTGAATTTGGTCAAACAGAATTTGCAGAATCATCGCTTGGTTTTGCCTTGTCTTCAGCTTTTACGAGTATATTCTGCCAACTGTGAGTATTTCAGAGCAGCTTTTAGTTAGTTCAGTGTTGTGAAGTTAACACAAAATGAAAATTTTGTACTTTAACTCCATAAATCTCTAAAATTTGTGGACAAGGAAAGAGAATATTTAACATGGCTCTTTGTAATTCTAACCCCCCACCACAAAAGTGAGGTAGGGTAAGAAGGTGAGTTGACAAAATCTTCAGAATTCTCATTAATTCCCCCAGTTTGTAAAGGCATGTAGTAAGGGGGATGATTAGGTGGCCTGTGGAAAAGATTTGGAGGAATATGAGGATATTGGCAGCTGGAAAAACTGCTATGCCTATTTGGATTTTCACAGATGAGTGGAAAATTGAGAAGGAAGGAATGCGGTGGCATAGTCACATGGAGCTAATTCTCTTCAGTAATGAATAGGGAAGTAGCAGAACTGAAAATAAATAGCACAGGAGCCTCTGAGGAAGCTGGAGAAAACAGTAATCACAGGGAGAGAGTCTCAGATGAAGTGTCTCCCAATGGGCACACACACACACACACACACACACACACATTCTCTCCCTCTCTCACTAATGTAATATTAGGTCCCAAGCCCCTGAGGTATGGATTTTCTTCTATTCCCTGACTATGGGTTTGGAATGATTAACAAAACACCCAGAACTGAGACTGTACAGTACATATTATTGCAGAACATCATCACAAAATAATGATAATCAAAGTGGTAGATGTGTGTGTGTGTGTATTTATTTATCTGTATCTATACTTTGACAGTATAGCTAAAGGTGTACTCACAGGAAAATAGTTTTGAACACTTAAATAATTAACACTTAAATAATTAAGAAGTGCATAAGGAAATGAATTAATTGGCTGTTTAAACAAAGAAATTAGGAACAGAGCAATAAACATAAGGGAAGCAGAGGAATGAAATTGTAAAGAAAAAATACGTTATGAAGTCTTCAAAAGTTGATTTAAAAAATAAAACAGATAAACCACTGAATGAAGGAAAATGGAAGACAAAACAGACTAAAATTAGAAGCGATAATGGAGTAATAAACAGATATAGAGGAAATTAAAATTGTCATACAAAACTTGAGGAACTACATTTTTGGTGGCATTTTATTTAATTAAGCACCAGGAGGCCAGTAAACAGTGTATCTATAATTTTTAAATAATATTTGTTCAGGATTGAAAATGTTAGGCACAATTTTCTGGTTAGGTAATTATTTGCATGTTCTGTCTAAAGTTGTTACCTGTTTTTCCCTACTGTAGTCACTTTAGTTACGGTTCTCATTACCTCTCACCTAGACCACAGTCTCCTAATGTGTCTCTCAAATCCATCTTTCCTACAATGCTGTTAGATCTGACCTGTATCTAAAATGCAGATCTGATTTGTTGTTCCTTTTGGGTAATTCCCTGCAGTTGAAAGAATTAACAACTTCTAGGACCTTTCATAATTTGTTTTAACTTCTTTTCCCACCTCATCTTCCCATTGGCATGCCTTTGTCTAACACTTTGTTTTAACAACATGTAACTGCAATTTCCCTGCAACTTCCCATTAAAAAATAAAGCAAAAAAAACCCCTTCCTTTGAAGTATTGACTAAGGTGGACTTTACAAGGGACTTGAGTTCACATTTACTAAACAATTTCAGAGCAGCTTTTAGTTAGCTCAGTGTTGTGAAGTTAACACAAAATGAAAATTTTGTATGTATATGTTTTTGGTTATGTATCACACGTGTACACATTTCTACTCACTGAGGTTTTTAAATCACTTTACATCTTTTTTTTCACCTTCCCAGCTGTGAATTCTGTATCCTTAGGGAAAAATGGAGTTGTGGAACTGATGTTTAAAATCATCGGACCATTTAGTAAGAAGACTTCCAGTCTTATGAAGTGAGTAAATGTTTTAAGTGTAAATAGAGGTATACCCTTTGTTATTTTGGGCCTTACCATCTTGATCTGTACAATGAGCAGGTTGAGTTAAATTGTATCTAGGGTCCTTTCTCAGTTCTTAAATAGTGATTTAATTATGATAAAGATTTTCTTTAGTATAAAGTTTAATCTTCAAAAATATATCAAAATTAGATAAATTCATTGAACATAGTGTTATGGAAATTCAGACTTTGAACATTCCTAGATACTATAATAGGAAAAAAGACCATTTATAGAGTATCATTCATTCAGAAACATTTATTGAGTGCCTACTATATTCCCTACCCAATGACTACTTCCTTCAGTCTTACAATTATCTGGATATATTTTAAATTTATACATTTCTTTTTTGTCAGAATCATGTTATTCTTTTTCTTACTTTGAGATATGTATATATATCTCAAAATATGTGTTATATATGTGTGTATTTGTGTGTGTGTGTATATATATACACACACATCCATAAATAAATAAATAATAAATAAATACACACACACACACACACACACACACACACATATGCACATATTCATTTGTAGGTCTTTCAACCTCAGAAAATGAAAGCAGTTTCCAGTTATTTCATTATATTTAGTACTTTCTTAAGCCAAATTAGTGGTCATTCTTTAAAAAAAATTTTTATTATGGAATTTTTCAAATACAGCATTTATATTATATTAATTATTACTTATTATATTCAACAGTTATCAACATTCTGCCATGTTTGTTTCATTTATTCCCCCTCCAGACTTTTATTTGTTTTTCCTGGGGTATTTTTAAGCAAATCCCAGATGTTATCCACATATGTATGAATTTCTGTAAGCAAATACCAGATATTTTCTCTTTTCCCCTAAATACTCGTTATGTAACTCTGCTAAATAGGGACCTAAAAAATAACCATAATACTATAATCATGCTCAACAAAATGATTAATTCCCTAACACAATCTAAAATCCAGTGTGTTTAGTTTTCTCCAGTTGTCTCCAAATGCCCTTTAAGGCAAATATCAGCCATGACATTTATACTGTAAATTCTTTAGTATGATCACTATCAGACATAGTTTTTTTCTTTTAGTGTTACCAAAGTATCATTTCTTTGTTCAACAATATTAATAATTCTTTAAGATCATCTAATATTTTCTGATTGTCTAAGGAATGTCTTTTTTTTTACAGTTGGCTTGTTCAAATCAGGATCCAAATAAGGGCTCTACATTCTATTTGATTGATAAGTCTTGTAATTTTTTGCAGTCAGTAACAGGCCCCCTACTTTTTTTTTTTTTTTTTTTAAATCTTCATCCTTCCTGTTTTTTAAAATTTATTTATTTATTTATTTATGGCTGTGTTAGGTCTTCATTTCTGTGCGAGGGCTTTCTCTAGTTGTGGCAAGCGGGGGCCACTCTTCATCGCGGTGCGCGGGCCTCTCACTATCGCGGCCTCTCTTGTTGCGGAGCACAGGCTCCAGACGCGCAGGCTCAGTAATTGTGGCTCACGGGCCCAGTTGCTCTGCGGCATGTGGGATCTTCCCAGACCAGGGCTCTAACCCGTGTCCCCTGCATTAGCAGGCAGATTCTCAACTATTGTGCCACCAGGGGAGCCCCCCCTACTTTTCCGTTCTGTTTTGTTTATTTGTTGAAGGAACTGGGTGGCATCTTATAGAATGTCCCAACATAGATTAAGATGACTGTATACTGGGGTCACTTAATTTGTAGGTATATCCCTCAAATTTTCTGTAGACTGATGGAGCTTGAGGCTTGATTAGATTTTTTTTTTTTTTTTTTTTAATGGTCAAAATATTTCATAGTTGGTGCTGGGTCTCTGTTTTGCACCCCTTAAAATCATTGAGTTGAAATGTTCCATCCCCTTTCACCTAAAAACTTAGCAATATTTCATAGCATTGCCTGATCCATTATTTCTTAAAAGGTTCCAAAATAGTGACTTTTCTAATTTTCTCATTCCTTCTACTTTTATTAGCTGTGATTCTTTTATAAGGAAGAACTTGTCCACATCAACTATTTGGTTAAATTTTACAAATGAATAATGTCCAGCACATACCCAGTCTTTTCACCCTTTCTTAATAAAGGTCAGATATTTAGCTTTTACCTTCTTGAAAATGGAAGCTTACTTGCACATATAATTATTAAATATTATTTGGTGGGATGACAGCATATTTACTTATATAAAGATCATACACACAGTCTTAGAGCATCTGATGAAATGTGACAAGATAAAGATTGTTCACAATTAGTAAAACCAACTTCCAGAATTGATGTAGTGTAGTGAGTGGGCTCTGGAGCCAGGCAGAACTGGATTTGTGTGTTAGCTCTTACTGGCTTCATGATATGAAGTAAGTTGCCTAACTTTTTATGCCCCAGTTTCCTGTCTGTAAAATGGTAGTATTTGTGCATACATCATAAGGTTGTTATGAGGATTTAATGAGGTGATTCTTGTAATTAGCACAATGCCTATATTAATGCAGTGTAATTAGTTTAGGTAAGTAATGTAGTAATGTGGATGTGAATGAATCCTAGTTAATATTAAAAATATATTCTTTATCTTTAAAATTTTTATGCCTTTTCTCTTCTTGATCTTTAAAGTACTTTAAAATTAATCTTTATCTTGGTTATGATCTCCTACTTAAGATCTACATTACTCTATTGTAACCAAGTTACCAAATCTAATATAAAAAGTTCCTAGGAGAAAAGAACATTTCACAAGTATCTGTATAATATACAACATGGAATATTTCCAAAACCATGTAGAAATCAGTGGGTCTAAACTTCTGAGAAAGGAATGTAAGTTATCTACATTATTCCTTCATTCTTTTTTCTATATTTTAAAAAGAAAAATTCTTTAAACTTTATTTTTACTTTAAAAAGGATAAACCATTCATTGACCAGACATCTATATCATGATTCCTTTATTTTGAATAATTGTAGGATCTCCCCCTTAATTAAACAATCTCAACATCTAGAGCATTTGTATGCCAGTTCTTCCTCCCCTTAATGCCCTGCATTTAGTTAGTTGAAGAAGATTGAGGGTTATTATTTATGTTTGAAGAGCGACACTTCCCTTTAGAATTTCCTTTCCTTTCCAATTTTAGGTTTTGGATTTAAACATTGTTAATCTAGAAGGAAGCAACTCTAAAAGTTATTGTAACTCTTTCCGAGTTTCACTACAGGTTTGAAGGTTATTGCAAGGATTGACGCCCCCCCAACTTAAATGACTTCATGAGTACCTGGGGCTTCAGTTTCTCCTCTCTCGCTGCTCCCAAATGAATAAGCCACAGGCTGCTTTTAAAGCCATTGTTAGTTATGTTATTCTGTGTGGGACTTATGAAGACTGAAAAATATATGAGGAAGTATAAAATATTGGTGCTGAGAAATTCTAATCAACATATAAAAATGTACTTTTCAATAAATACTATTCTGTAATTGTTGGGTAACTTTTATATTATAAATTCATACTGGCTTATAACTGACATAGAATTACAGAAATTCCTTTGTACTGAAGTTTTTAAAAATACCTTTTAAAAAACATCTTGGTAAAACTGTCAAGACGACTTTGCACCAAACTTCATAATTTCTTTTCATCTAATGGGGCTGTGGAACAAGCATGATGGGCAGAAGGAATTGGGTGTATATCCAGTTTTGGCAGTGTTGAAGAATAAACATCAAGAGAAAAACATGTAGTTTAAGGCTTAGAAAATGTCAGAGCACTTCTGTTTGGTTCAAATGTGTTGTAAACAACTGCCAGCAGGCAGAAAGACTTTCTGAAAGTACTGTTAAGATTTTTAAAATTTTGAATTAAGACTTAGCTGTAAATGGGAAAATTCTGAGTTCATTGCAAATGATTGCCTCTAAGCGATTGTATTAGTTTCCTAGGACTGTTGTAACGAAGTACCTAGTACAAAGTTGGTAGTTTACAATAACAAATTTATTGTCTCTGGAGGCTGGAAGTTCAGAATCAACTTGTCAGCAGGACCAGTGTTCCCTTTGTAACCTGCAGGGGAGAATCCTTCCTTGCTTATTCCTAGCTTTTGGTGGTTTGCTGGCAATCTTTAGTGTTCCTTGGTTGTAGGTGCAACATTTCAGTCTCTGCCTCTATCATCATATGGTGTTCTCTCCTTGTGTGTCTGTCTTCAAATAGTCTTTCCTCTTTTTATAAGGGCATCAGTCTTGATGGATTAAGGGCAGTCTACTCCAGCATGACTTCATTTTAACTAATTACATCTGCAAAGACCCTGTTTCCAGATAAGGCCGCGTTCTGAGGTGCTAGAGGTTTGGACTTCAACATATCTTTTTGGAGGAGACTGACATTTCTGATTTCATAATTTTCTTTCTCAACAAGAATCTTGTATGATTTATTTTTCATATCACTTAGTTTTTATGTGACCCTAGGCATATTATATTCTGAAATCCTTAGTTTCCTTATTCATAAAATGTGCCAATTCTATGGACTAGGAATTTTTTTTTTAAAGAATTAAACTAGAAAACACATATACAAGGCATGTGTAACAATTTTTGGCATTTATCAGGTCTTGCTGAATGAAGTCTTCTTTTCTTTTTTCCCCAAAATTGCCATTGTACTTAGAAGATCCATTTAGTTCTGATTTTGACCAATTTAAAAGTCATCCTTATTCTGATAGTTTTACAGTCTTAAGTGCATTTTATTGCATAATTATAAGATTATGAAAAGTTTCTTACTGATGATTCAGTGCTGTGAAAATTCTTTTATAATTTTATAGTTTTCATTTACTTTTAACTTGCCATTACCAAAACTGCATATTGTTTTGAGAAAGTTACATGCAGGAGTTTATATTTTTTAGAGCATATACTGTTGTTTTTATTTTACAAATGTTATCATAAATAAATGTTTATATGGGTGCTTTATTTGTGTCAATAAACCAAAATGTAACTGTTAACAACTTGCTCTAGAGGGTAGCAGTAATGAGCATTTATTATAAATGAGCACTTAGTCTGTACCTAGTCCTGGATTATTGTTTCAGGTTTTATTTTGAACCAATATCCATCTTAAATCATTATCCGTTTTAAATCTTCTAAGTCATCTTAGAAGTCATCATCTGGTCACGCTATGTGTACCACTAATGTGTATGCAGCTTTATTAACTTTATTACCTTGTTTTCAGTTTTAATTTCTTGAGTAGTTTTTCCATAGATGTGTACATTTTATTACATTATCTAGATTGTAAAATTATCCATGAAAGAGATAACTTTGTTTTCTAATTTTATACCCATGAAGAACCTGCTACTGTGGGTATCTAGTAGGCATTCAACAAATGCTTAGTGATGAGTGAAATGCTTAAATTTGACAGTGTACATATTTTTATGCAAATTAATTATCCTTGTTGAAATCTTACTAAGAGGCACTGGCTTATATTTTTAAAGTTCCTGAAAGTTCCATTTCTTCAATAACTCATTTTTAAAAAAATATTTGAATTACAGGTTTTCCACAGTGATTTTATATATATTTTTAAAGCTGCTTAATGGCCACTGATTTCACTGTGTGTAACTGCACATTTATATTCAAAGAATATATAAGTCCTCTAATGGGCAGTGAGAAATTTTGAGATGTTAATTAGGTCATTATTCTCTTTGGTGCCGTATGGCTGAAAAATGTTAAGGGTTCATACTTCCTCTCCCCAAACCTCCTAGTTCCAAAATATTTTACATTTGTTATCACATTAAATGTTAGGATTATTGCTTGATAGAGCTAAAATACTTTGAAGTCAGATAGCTACGAATATCTATAGAATTTTGTAGTCACAAACTTTGTGTTAAAACTTGTTTTTGTTTTAATTTTTTTGTGAATCAGAATCTATGATTTTTGGTATTATTCCTTTGTGAACTCTGTCCCAGTCAGACACAGGTACAATGATTCCATTCATCTAACCTCCGATAACGAAGACTTAGACATTGTTAATTTTCTTCTTTTTCTTTCTTAAGCATTTTTTTTTGGTGCTTTTTTGTTGATATTTCAATCTTCCTCATATCCAATTTTAACCTGAAGGAAGTGAGGCATATAGAGAAACGCCATATGTAATTGATTATAACAGGAATGACATTTGGAGTAGATACTAATAACTTATCTGAAAAGATTGTATGAATTTACTATTGTAGATTAATTTTACTAGTTTTGTTGTTGTTTGTGTTTTCTCATGTTGACAGGGTTGCTTTAGACACTCTTGCTGCATTGCTAAAATCAAGTAAGTTTTTAAATACTAGAAATACTAGATACTATTTTTCTGAGTATTCTATCTACTATGTTAAAGAAACTGGAAATGTAGATTTAGTTTATGTTTATAAAGCTTGTTCATAATAATTTAATGTCAAAGTTGATTTTATCTTTTAGTACAGTTGATTGATATACATCATAACTAAGATCATTTATGTTTATTGAGCTCTAATTTATCAGTACATTTATATAATTTATTCAAGTATATTGACTTCCTTTTTCTAAGTTACTTTTATAAACATAAAGCCTTGTTAGTAGGGGAAAGTAATATGTAAATATTATATAGTATCATTTTGAAAAAGTGATGCTAACATGGCCTTGAGAACATCTACCATGAAGAGTATCTTTGACAACTACTGTCTCTATATAACATATGATTTTCAGTTAGGACCTCTTTATTAGAAGTTTTATTTCTACCATAAAATTCAAATTTATAACATTAAAAATGACTTAATGTAAATTTACACTTTACTAAATGCATTTACAGACTAAAGCACAATTTTTTTAATCTTCAAAATTGAAGTTTTGGAGGAAATGTGTCTTAACACAATATGGTGTTTTTGGAGAGTAACCATCTGCATTATGTGCTTTTTTCTCTCCATGATACTCAGTGTCTGTATTTTAAATATTAATTTTTGTTAGCACTCCCATTCCCGCATTCCATTGGTTGATTAAATTAACGTCTTATTTAACCACAATAACATTTAGTCCTAAAGATCTATGTTGATGGCTTTCAATGTTATTTTTCCCCAAAACTGTCTATTGAGGGTGAGACCAACTTGCCCTTAAGTTTGATGAGAAGAACAGTAGCAAATGATTAATCGATTGAGAATCTGATATTTGGTAATGATTTATTAAATTTAAAGAATCACCTTAGGTATTAGTATTATATACTAGAGTGCATAAAATTCAGTTAACAGTTTTATCCTTGAAATGAAATGTGTGTTATTCAATTAGATTAGCTATGTAGCTTTGTTTTCATATATGATGTGATAAACTTTAGACCAAGATTAGAATACTTGGATTAATTTCAAAGATATTTGTAGCCTTGCTTTGATGTGCCCTCCCTGCCTTTGTGGTTCAAATTGTTTAAAGATTAATTTTTTAATTAATGTAGGCATGTTTTTTTGATTTAGAGTAGATTAAAATAGCCATTAAAACTAAACTCTTATTAAAGCTTACTAATTTTCAGAATCACTGATGACAAAGTCACTAATTTGAAGTCAGTAAAAACTAAAACTCTAAGTTTCAAGTATTTTTAGATATCAGTTAACCTAAAATGACTGAAATGCTGATATCTTCAGTTTTAAATAATAAGCTTCCTTTTACTCCCTCCCTTCTTCTCCTTCAAAGGAGGATGGTGGGCAAACATATCTGTTTGCTCCATCAGGTAAAAAAGTAACTGACAAGTAAATGCTCCTGGATTGCAGATAGCTCTGTTCACTTCTCTTAAGAGTCACTCAGCACCTGCGTTTGAGTTATGCACAAGTTTTTTATTTGATCTTCAATAAAGAATTTAAATATTTCTCATAAGTACCATTTAGGCTTTTGGGAATTCCAGTGGAATCTGGAATTACATTTGTAGCTCTTCCAGACACAACAGAGGTATTAAACCTTTTACATAAGAAAGTGCCCCGCTCCTGCCCCTGTGAGTTTCTTCCAGCTCTCAAATATCAGAACATAATTTCTAAGAGGGCATTAATAAGTTTGTTGATCTCGGTGTCTTTATGTTTTAGGTGGGTATTAGCACATTTAAAACTGTAGTAACTCTTTCAGGCAACTAAAAGCAGCACAGCCTTACTGTTGCATTATCTTAGTGTCCATGCCGTGAGCCAGGTGGTCATTTTATACGTAAACGTAGATGAGGAAGAGATTGGTATTTCTTTCTAATTAAACAACCTCAGATGGGTTGGTATTCCACATTATCTTGCACTCTTATCATTGGCCCACCCATGTGGTGCTGGGTGGCTCAGGATGTTGCTAAGATATGATTCCCTTGCTCTCATCTTAGTGAAATGCACCCTTCTGGTTAAAAATCTTAAATATTAACATTAAAAAAATGAAGTACATCAAATTTATGGATTTATTTCTGTTAATTTTACCCCAATAAAATTGACTGTTTACAAAAAAATTTTTGATGTAGTTTTTTCATATATTAAAAAATTAATGACAATAAAGCACTATCTTCTAATCATATAATGCTTCTTACATTTCACTTACTAAAAAGTTGTTTAAGTATTTTTCACTTAGGTTTGTTGTAGCATGGATATTTATATAATTGTGGGGGTAATTAAAATTTAAAATAATTTCAATAGAAACACATAAAATTTGTAGTAGGAGCTACAATCCAATGGAGTTTATTTCACACAAAGATTGTAATAGAAGTTGCAATAATGATAATGGCTTTTAACAAAATCATAGTCACAGCTAGTGAGTTAAAGGCTTATATATTCCTTTTGGTGTAATGAAAGTCAGTATATTCATAAGTTTTAAAATATATGAAAGTTTTGTTAGTATTAACATTTAAAAATATACAACCTTAATTGTGTTAAAGATATTTTGATATTTATTAACCACAAAACAATATATGGGCAGGTTTCTGGAAAATTACCTGGAACTTGTCATATTTATTTTGTTAGCTAAAAAATATTTAAATATGTGGTTGCCATTTTTTTTTGGAAAAAAAGTATTGTAAGACTTCATTACAGTATTGTGGTTATGTTTTTAATTTGATTTATTCTACCAGTGTCTCTTATTATTTAAAAAATATTCTTTCTCAATTTTCTTTTGTTAAAGAAACAAATGCCAGGAGAGCTGTAGACAGAGGATATGTCCAAGTCCTTTTAACAATTTATGTAGATTGGCACCGCCATGATAATCGGCATAGAAACATGCTCATTCGAAAAGGAATTTTACAGAGTTTAAAAAGTGTTACAAGCATCAAGTTGGGAAGAAAAGCATTTATTGATGCCAATGGGATGAAAATTCTTTATAACACTTCGCAAGTGAGTTTTTAATTTTCTTCCTATTACTATGATTACCTATTAATGATAGGATTTGGTTCTTAAGAATACTTAGTATTTCTAAAAATACTCAAAAAGTATGGTAAATATATTAAAAAAATCCGAAAGCCAAAAGGCACAATCGTTTCTCAAATGTGACATCAGACTGAGTTCGAGAAAGTGCTCAGTGCATATCTCTGCAATATGAGGTTTTTCCCCCATACGTAAAAGGAAGATGTATATAAATCTCTCCACTGGGCAGGAAGGGATTCCATATAGCCACGTTTTCTAAGGTGTGCAGTTGGCTGTACTCAGTTTTGTATGTTCCCCTCGTAAGTATTCATGAATCCTTTATGGCTGGTAAGGCAGATATGCTGTTTGTGAGTGTTCTCAGTGTCTTTCTTCTGGAGAGAATATTTTTAAATAGTGCAGGTACAAAAGTGAAACCTGGCGTTAGGAATCCTGGTTCTGCCAGCCATCTTACGCATAAACCTTCTCAACAATATCTTTAGCAAGATTCTAGCATCTGTAGAAGACTCAGTTATGGAGAGTGGGGATGTTGCAAAGAAACCTTTTATTTTTACAAGGCTATAATTATTAGAACAAAATCTGTCTTGAAAATTCCAACCAGTCATCTTGGTTGTGCCTTCTTGGTCTTACGCACAACAAATAATCTTTTTCTGTGTGAGAGTAGTTAAGAACACATATTTTATGTTAACTCTTAGCTTTTTCTTTTCTAGATCAATCACATGCACTTATTTTTACTATTCCTAATGTAGATAGTGATGGATATTTAATATATGAGGAAGAATTGGGTGACTTTGTTTATGCCACTTCACATTTATGAGCCTTAGTTTTTCATCTGTTTTGACAGGTCAGGTGTGAAGATTTCTATTGAAAATTTCACAGGTTATCAAAGTGCCATCTAAAGCCATCTAAATGTCAATTGTCAATAATAATAACAGTGTTATATGAAATAGTTTCAAATTCCCTGTTCACTAGTCCTTCTCAAGATTAGATACCAGGATAGCAAATTAAACTCTTAAAACTTAAAATTGTGATATTCAGCCTATTCTTTTATAAGTTGAACAGCTAACTTATTAGGGGTGCTATTGCATGATAACTGATAGAATTTTGAGAAAGGCTCAGCCAAATGCACCTTCCTTTTTATTTTCTACACCTTTCTTAATTTCTTAATCTTTCTTCTTTTTTTCTTCTTCCCTTAAATTTTCATTTTTATTTTATACCCTAGGCTTGCTAAATGCTCCCTAAGTCACTCATAGATATTACTTAGTGCTTTGGTGACTTCTGGTACCAAAGATGGTACTGATTTCTGCTTTGTTAAAATATTTAAGGAAAATTACTGCTAAATTTGCCATATGAGGTTCTTACTTACAAAGAGATATTTCTGATTAGTCAAAGCTGTTTTATACTTATGTTAAAAATATTGGTTTTTGTGATATTTGCCTTTTGAAAATTATTAATATATTACTTTCTGAAGTCATGTAAAATTGTTTCACTTATTCACCAAAGGCACATTATCTTTTTTTTCTTTTCTTATAAAACAGGAATGTTTGGCAGTCAGGACCCTTGATCCTCTTGTCAACACCTCCAGTCTGATAATGAGGAAGTGTTTCCCTAAAAATCGCCTGCCACTCCCAACGATTAAAAGTTCTTTCCATTTCCAGTTACCAGTTATTCCTGTGACTGGACCTGTGGCCCAGCTCTACAGTTTACCCCCTGAAGGTAGGACCACATGCTTCTTGCTGGCTTTCAGTGGTTATTGGAATTGTGTGACTTTATCTATTTTTGCTTTTGTTCATCTCCCTAGCAAAAGAAGGCTTTAATGAACATGATAAACTTTCATATTATTTTTTAGTTAATAAATATTTCTTCAAATATAAGAAATTGAGGTTGAGTAATTAAGGGAAGGAATGTGGGATGTGCTACATATGTGGAAATGTGAATTGTGAAAAACTTAAAGCACCACACAGGAGCAGTATTTGATAGTTTATATAAATTTTCAAAATCTAAGAATGTAAACATTAACTGTTTAGGTAATTATATTTGAGCTTACATTTGTAGCTTTTTAATGAACTTCATTTTTTAAAGTTAAAGATGTCTAATCATCAAACATGTTATGGTTTATGTTTAACAAAACTTGAACAGTTACTTACCTGATAGAAAATACGAAATTATCATAAATTGACTCTTTGTCATTTTTGGTGCAATATTGTATACATAGCAAAGGAAGTAAGAGTTTCCACTTCTTAATGTGGGAAAAAAGCAAAAATTTTTTTTTTTTTAATTTAATTAATTAATTAATTAATTTATGGCTGTGTTGGGTCTTCGTTTCTCTGCGAGGGCTTTCTCTAGTTGCGGCAAGCGGCGGCCACTCTTCATCGCGGTGCTCGGGCCTCTCATTATCGCGGCCTCTCTTGTTGCGGAGCACAGGCTCCAGATGCGCAGGCTCAGTAATTGTGGCTCACGGGCTCAGTTGCTCCGCGGCATGTGGGATCTTCCCAGACCAGGGCTCGAACCCGTGTCCCCTGCATTGGCAGGCAGATTCTCAACCACTGCGCCACCAGGGAAGCCCAAAGCAGAATTTTTTTGATAAGACATAGCAAAATTAAAAAGAGAAAGTAGTCTAGGCTATTAATAGAATTTCTAAAGTATTTTCTTGTTAGGTGATCACTTTTTTAAAAAAATAAGAGGTTTTTAATTATATTTAAAAGCAACTCTTTGAAGTAAGTGATTTAAGAAAATTTTCAAGTAATTATAATTAGTTTATTATCCTTGATATAGATTTACCTATGGTATATATCACAGAGTTCACTGTTATGATTTCGTTTCTAAAGTATTTAATTATTAAAGTAGAAGTTTAGTCTGCACAAAATATCAAAATGGATTATTCAGAAACTTCCTTTAAAAGGTTTAAAAGTCTAAGTCTGGGACTTGATTAAACATAGCTAAGTGAAAACAGTGATCTAATTGCTTCTTCTCATTCCATTTAAAATTGCCAACAGACTTCAAAAATAGGGGAAAAATCTGTACTGAATCTGAAAACTAGATAAAAGGAGCATTCTCATAGAATAAACATAGGGTGTGCAACAAACATGTTGGAGAAAAGAATAGATTAAGGAAGAGTGTCAACTCTATTCACCCTTCTATGAAATGCAGTATCTCTGGCTCCAGGTTGAGGGCCACTAGTACCTAATTTGGAGGGACAATCAAGGAGCTGTTGGAATTTCTTTCTCTCTCTCAATGTAGGATTATGGAGGTTTAAGTGGTGGTCTAACTGGTAGAAAGCTTGTGAGACTTCGCTATATGTGGCAGGTAGTAACACTGGGAGAGAGATAGGATATACCCCAGAGTGTTCTTTGTTCAGTGTCCAGAATAATCACATGGATAGAGAAAGCTGACTTGTAGTGCAGGGAATATATCAAACATGGGAGAAAAAAGACAGAGATAATATTTTTCTGAGGGCTCCTTTTCTGCATCATTTCAGACTGATGGATCACTGAACTAGAAATGGAGACTTTAATTGACTAAGAAGGCTTCATGAATAAGATGTGAGAGCAGGGTTCTAATAGCAATTGCATAGACACAAGGAAAACACCCTGCTCTCCATCATTTTCTCACATATCAGGCTTCATTACATTGATCACAATTTTCATTATTTTTTACCATCCTCAGTTAGACTGTAAATTCCACGAAGCTAGGACTGTTGTTTTTAACCTTCATTTTATCCTCAGCATGCGTTAGATTACATGAGTTATAATAAATGTGCATTTAACATTTGTTAATGGGTGAATTGAGCTGGCCTCCAGACTTATTCTCTTAAACATTTAATGCCAAAAGATAGTGAAGCAGACTCTGGAGATTCGAAGGAAAAGAGTTCTGACTCAAGATTTCTGAACCCTTGTTAGAAGCCACCCGTATGTGAAGGTGACATATTCTTAGATATGCAAGGGTACAGAAGCATATTGCCCAGGAACCCTTCTGAAGTAATTATATGAAATAATACTTCAGCCAGGCCAGTGACGAATTAAGTCAAGAATGCAGAAGACATGGTAGTAGAGTAATTGTATTTAACATTACAAATTGTTAATTATGTAATACTAAATAGTTGCTCTACTATTATTTTGAAATATATCAACTAATTTTTGGTGAAAGATACATAATATACGGCTATAGTAAACTGGGTCTTTTGCAATTTATATTCATAGATTTATTAAATTATAATATTGTTGTATTTCTAAGATGGTAATTATAGAAATAGTGGTCCAAATATGTGTTTCAAAATGTAAAAGTAACATCTAGAGCAGAGATCCTTAGACTAGAATCTACTGAACCATGGGAATCCATGGATGGACCTCAGAGACTAAGAACCCTTTGAAATTCTGTATAAAATAATGTATATTCCTTCTTGGAAAAAATTCTTGAAGAGGTCCATCCATCACTGCTATAGAAAGGTAAGAAAATTTCCAAGATGCACACAATCCGGAGAATGCTGAATACAAAGCGAGAACAAGCAAATCAGTTTCAGTAATAAGATATCTAAAAGGATAAAATACTCCCATTAAAAAAAAAGAGACTCTCAGGTTGGGTTAAAAACAAAATCTAAGTAGCTGATACATCCTAGAAACTCTTAAAACAGCAAGACTGAAAGCTTAAAATAAACAGATTGGCAACTGTGTATCTGTTTTTCTCAGCTCAAGAAAGGTGAGGAAGACATTATTACTACCCCACAAGATATAAATACAGAACAAAAGGTTTAAAGCAAGATATCAAAGGTGATTTTATACAAGCTAGATAATAACAAGTGTGCCAAGCACTAGAACAAAGGTAGATAAAGCTATAATTATTTGGATAATATGGAGAAATTGATAGAAACACAGCATTAGTGGGTGATTTTAATATACCTCTAAGTTCTTGGCAAGTTAAATAGAGGCGATCCAGTCAATCTAAGTGGATGCTAAAGATAGCTCCTGTTAATACATTTGAAAATATGATTGAGATGGACAATATTTTAGGGAAATATAAGTAACTAAAATTGACTTAAATAGTAGAAAACCCGCAACTGAATATGCAATCAAGTTGCCTCCAGTGAAGACACCAAACAACGATGACTTTATAGATTAGTTCTCTCAACTTTCAAGAAATTTTCCTATGCTTTATTTTCCAAAACATAGAAAAAAAGAAAAGTTTAGAAGCTAGTATGTTGCTGAAATCAAAACCTGTTAATAATAACCTGAAACAACTTATAGATCATTGTCACTCATGAAAATAAATATAAAAATCTAAAATACTAGCAAATTGAATTGAGCGGCATTTTCAGATATAGGACACTTTGACAAAGTAAGGATTATTTTAGAAAGTAAGTTGATTGTAATATTAAGACTTTAATTAAAATTTATCAGTAGATCAAAGCAAGAAAACCAGTGATTATCTTAATAAATGCCGTGAAGAGTTTTGATAAAAATCATTATTAGTTCCAGATAAAATTTCTTAAGGAATATTTTCCATGCTAGCTGAGTATTATCTAACTCAAATCAGCAACCAACATCACAAATAGTTATGAAGTGTTAGAGGAAGCCTTTCTCAACCATTATTAGTTAACATTGTTTTGAAAACTCTGGCCAAATCAGTAAGACAGGGAAAGGAAAGGTATTAATCATTAAAAGAGTGAGATAAAGTTATATCAGTGTCTGCAGAGGATGTTATTGCTCATGTGGAAAATCCAAGCAAATCAATTATAAAATGTATCTTAAACCAGATAAAAGTTCAGTGAAGTCCTGTTTACAAGATAGATGAATAAAATTCACTAGTTTTCCTTCATGTGTGCACGTGTGCGCGTGTGTATGCATATGTATGTATCAACAAAAAACAGTAACAGAAAACACAAAGGGAAAGATCACATTCATAGGAGCAATAGGACGAACAAAATAAACCCCTTGGAACATACTTTCCAAAACCTTATGGAAAGTGCTGACTTGTACCTTTTAATTGTTATATCATACAGATATAGTATAATTTATCTAACTAGTTTCCTATTGATAGCCATTTAAGTTTTTTCCTATGTTTTTGTCTTTACTGTAAATGAGCCAAGGACATTTTGAAAACTAACAACAAGGATGATTTATATTCCCTGATTTTAATTGTGAGATTAAGTTATAATAATTGATATTTATTGGTGATGGTACAACAATAGATCATTGGAATAGAAAAGAAGGTCTCAGACACCCTAAGCTATATGACATTTCACATCTGGAGTATGAAACCAAAGGAAAATACCTATAAAGGAAGATATTTGACAGGTTTGCCTAAAAATTAAAAACATATTTTCTCTTTGATGCTGAACTGCATTTTCCCTTCGCCCTATCCAAGGAGTTGTCTTTCTTGTTTGCAATAGGCTTTTCTGAATTCAGTGCCTTCTTTTTTCCTAACAGTTCTTTTTCCAAATGTCAGTTTTTCCTATGTTTATCCACGACTAACTGGCATTAGTACATTGACATAAATAGACCCAGTTACTATATACAATATAAATACTTACTTTGTGTGGTCTATTTCTGAAAGAATTTAGAGCAATTTGGTAACTCTGTTTGTTAGGATAGACTGAGCTGCTGTTACACAATGACCCAGTACAGTACCACAGTCCCTCAAGCAACAATAGTAATAACAGACGTTTTTATAGCACATTCTCTCTCTTTTTTTAAAATAAATTTATTTATTTATTTTTTGGCTGTGCTGGGTCTTTGTTGCTGTGCACGGGCTACTCCTTGTTGCGGTGCATGGGCTTCTCATTGTGGTGGCTTCTCTTATTGTGGAGCATGGGCTCTAGGTGCATGGGCTCAGTAGTTGTGGCGCACGGGCTTAGTTGCTCCATGGCATGTGGGATCTTCCCAGACCAGGGATTGAACCCATGTCCCCTGCATTGGCAGGCGGATTCTTAACCACTGCACCACCAGGGAAGTCCCATATAGCACATACTCTTTGCCTGGCACGTTATATATATTAACTCCTTTAAGTCTCCCAAGAACAGTATGTGTGGGTATCTCCATTTTATAGATGAGGAAACTGAGACACAAATAACTTATGTAACTTGCTCAAGGGCAAGTAGTTAGTAACTCGAGGAGCCAGGATTTGAATTAGGTATTCTGTCTCCAGAGCCCATTTACTACACTGCCATGAGATAGATTTTTTTTTTTTTCTCTCACATACCCATCCAGAAGATGGGCAGGTGATCCTGGACAGTAGGCCTCTGTGCACCAGGTCATCAAAGGAAAAAGACTCTTTTTGTTTTCATCATCTCCTATGGTGGTTTCCTCATGTGCATGTGGAAAATGGTAATGGAAGAAAATGGAGAGGGCAATTTTCTTTTTAAAGGATGTGACCTGGAGTTTGTATTTACAACTTTGCCTCACATACTGTTGGCCAAAAATTAGTCATATGGCTGTAACTACTGTGAGGGAGGCTGGAATCTATAACCTCTAGCTAAAACTCAGAGGTTCTGTTACTGAAATGAAGGAGAGGAGAACAGATACTTGGGTGGGAGGAATTTATAATCTTTGCTATAATAAATCACATTGGAAATGGAAGTATAAAAGAGTTTAAAGAAGGTTACATCAGCAAGATGGAGGGGTAGGAGGTCCCAACACTTGTCTCCCCTGCAAATGCAGCAAAAACAATAAATAACCAACTAAAAACTGATGAAAATATCTCAGGGATAGCTCTGAACTTCAATGAAGACGCATCAGAAACCATGCAGAACTCAAAACCTGAGGATGGCCACATAGAAAAGTACAGGAAGCATTTTATCTCCATCACCCCATCCCCCAGTCCAGAGCAGCTTGGTGCCAGAGGGTTCCCCTCATAGAATTTTACCCCATGGAGAAGAGGACAGCAGAAGAATCCCAGTGAGCCTTGCTGCTGTGGATGTTTATAGCCTTTGTTTCCGAGGCCTCCCAAGTCTTCATCAAAGTTGATTTCAGCTGACGGAGCTGCCTGGAGTCCTGCCTCTTGCATTTGTTCCTTGGGGATGGAGCTGTTGCTGTGGGCTCATATAGCTGCTGCATCTCCCCTCAGCTGGACTCACTACAGTGAGCCTCAGAGCTCCAGACCTCATTTTCATGAGGGATCTGCACATTCTCGCACCTTAGACACCAGTGCCACTGCCACAGCAAGTGCACCAGTGCCCAAGGACCCAGGCATTGTGGTAGTTCCACATGCACCTGATTGTAGGACCCTAGCTGGCTCTGTTACTGCTGTGAGATCCAGCATACCATATCAGGTGCCAAGGGGGATCCCCTTAGCTAGAACTTCCTCGTATAGGCAGAAAAGAGGAGTACAAGAAGACCCTAGCAGCCTTTGCCCCTGAGGATCCCAGTAGCCCTAGCCACCACTGCTACCTGAGGACCTCCATAGTATAGGCCACAGAAGACCCCTACAGTCAGTGCTGATGTTGACCTCAACTGACGGAGCTGCATAAAGACGCCACCACTGTGCCTTCCCAGGAAGCAAAGATGCTGCATGCTACCCAGCTGGTGCTCTTGCAGTCACCTTCAGGTGAAAGTCTTTCCCTACCCAAGCCAGTCCAAAAAGGCTGGAAGAGTTGACTGCATCCTCAGATGTGCAGACATCAATACAAAACCTTCAGAAACCTGGAAAAGCAAGGAAACATGACACTGCCAAGGGAACACAGTAACTTTTCAGTAACTGAACTTAGAGAAATGGAGATCTGTGAGTTATCTGAAAAAGAATTCAAAATAAAGAAGCTCAGATACTTCAAGAGAAGACAGAAGCAATTCAGTGAACTTAGGAGAACAATACATGAACAGAATGAGAAGTTCAACGAAGAGAAAGAAATCATAAAAAGAACCAAATTCTGGACCTGAAGAATACAATGAATAATGCAATAGAGAACTTCACTATCAGGCTCAACCAAGCAAAAGAAAGAATCTGTGAACTTGAAGACAGATCTCATGATATTATAAGGTCAGAGGAGAAAAAGAAATCAGAAAGAGTGAAGAAGGCCTATGTGAATAGTGGAACACAATTAAGTGAAACAACATCTGTGTGATGGGAGTCTCAGAAGAAGAAGAAGAGAGAAAGGGACAGAAAACTTATTTAAAGACATAATGGCTGAAAACTTACCAAATCTGGTGAAGATATGACTATCTAGGTGCACAAGCTCAAAGATCTGCAAATAGATTCATCCCTAAGAGATCTTCACCAAGACATTTTCATCAGGCTCTTAAGGCAAAGGGAAGATTTTGAAAGCAACTAGAGAAGAATCTTGTTACCTACGTGGTAATACTGATAAGCCTATTAGTAGATTTCTCGGCAGAAGCCTTGTAGGCCAGAGAGAGTGGGATGATATATTCAAATTGCTTGAAGAAAAAAACTGTCAATCAAAAACACTTTACCCGGGACTTCCCTGGTGGTGCAGTGGTTAAGAATCCGCCTGCTAATGCGGGGGACACGGGTTCAAGCCCTGGTCTGGGAAGATCCCACATGCCGCGGAGCAACTAAGCCCGCGAGCCACAGCTACTGAGCCCACGTGCCACAACTACTGAAGCCCGTGGGCCTAGAGCCCATGCTCTGCAACAAGAGAAGCCACCGCAATGAGAAGCCTGTGCACCGCAATGAAGAGTAGCCCCTGCTTGCTGCAACTAGAGAAAGCCCACGCGCAGCAATGGAGACCCAACACAGCCAAAAATAAATAAATTAATTAAAAAAAAAACTTTACCCATCAAAGTTGTCCTTCAGGAATGAAAGAGAGATAAAGAGTTCAACAGAAAAACAAAAGCTGAATGCCCACTCTCACCATTTTTACTCAGCATAGTACTAGATATCCTAATTATAGGATTAGGCTAGAAAAAAGAAAGAAAATACATCCAAGTCAGAAAGGAAGAAATGAAATCATCTCTGTTTGCAGATGACATTACCTTATATATAGAAAACTGTAACATCTCCACCAAAAAACTGTTAGAACTAATAAATGAATTCAGTAAAGGTACAGGGCACAAAGTTAATATACAAACCATCAATTGCGTTTCTACACACTAATAATGAACTATCTGAAAGAGAAATTAAGAAAGCAATCCCATTTACAGTAGCATCAAAAGCAATAAAGTACTTATGAATAAGTTTTACCAAGGAATTGAAAGACCTGTACACTGATCAATAAGACGTTGTTAAAAGTTATTGAAGAAGACACACAAAAAAATTGAAAGATATTCTGTATTCTTGAATTGGAAGAATTAATATGAAAATGTTCATGCTGACCAAAGTGATCTTCAGAATCAATGCAATCCCTATCAAAATTCCAGTGTCATTTTTCACAGAAATACAAAAACTATCCTAAAATTTGTATGGAACCACAAAAGACCCCAGATAGCCAAAGCAATCTTGAGAAAGAAGGACAAAGCTGGAGACATCACACTTCCTGATTTCAAGCTATTATGAAGCTATGGTAATCAAAATAGTATGGTACTCAAATAACGCAGGGCACATAGACCAGTGGAACAGATTAGAGAGCCCAGTCATAAACCCAAACATATTATGGTCAACTAGTTTTTGATAAGGGTGTCAAGAACACACAATGGGGAAAGGACAGTCTCTAATAAATGGTATTGGGAAAACTAGGCATCCACATGCAAAAGAATGAAACTGGACCCCTGTCTTACACCATTCACAAAAATTGACTCGAAATGGATAAAAGACTTTACATATAAGGCCTGAAACTATAAAACTCCTAGAAGAAAACTTAAGGGAAAAGATCCTTGACATTGGTCTTAACGGTGATTTCTCGGGTAAGATAACAAAAGCACAGTCAACAGAAGCTAAAATAAACGAGTGGGACTACAGCAGACTAAAAAGATTCTGCACAGCAAAGGAGACAATATATTGAAAAGGCAACCTACAGAATGGGAAAAGATAATTGCAAACCATATATCTAATAGGGGTTTAATATCAAAAAAATACAAAGAACTCACATAGCCGAATAGTACAAAAGAAGATAGTGCAATTAAAAATGGGCAAAGGACTTGAATAGACATTTTCCCAAAGAATTGTGTACAAATGGCCAGTAGATAATGAAAAGGTGCCTTACATCAGTAATCATCAGGGAAATGCAAACCAAAACCACAAAGAGATATTACCTCACACTTCTTAGAATGGCTATTATCAAAAAGAAGAGAGAGCAAATAGCGAGGATTTGGAGAAAACAGAACCCTTATACACTGTTGGTGGGAATGTAACATGGTACAGCTAATATGGAAAAGGACATGGAGGTTCCTCAAAAAATTAAAAATAGAACTACCATACCAGCAAACCCACTCCTGGGTATATATCCAAAGGAATCAAAATCATTATCTTAAAGAGATATCTGTATACCCATGTTCATTCCAGCATTATTTACAATAGCCAACATTTGTAAACAACCTTAATGTCTTTCCATGAATGAATGGATAAAGGAAAAGTGATTCATATATATGATGTACATATATCATATATATGAATATTATTCAGCCAATTAAAAAAAGGAAATGCTGCCATTTGCAACAACATGGATACATGGATGAATCTGGTGGGCATTTATGCTAAGTGAAATGTGCAAGGCAGAGGAAGACAAATACTATATGGTATCACTTATATGTGGAATCGTTGAATAAAAAAAAAACGATTTCATAGAAACAGAATAGAAAGTTGGATTCCAAGGGCTGGGAGAATGGTAAATGGGATGATAAGGTCAAAGGGTATACATTTTCAGTTTTAAGAAGATTAAGTTCTGAGGATCTAATGTACAACAACAACATGGTGACTATAGTTAATAATACGGCATTGTGTATTGAGTTTCTGAGAGTAAATCTTAAGCATTCTCACCAATGCACACGCACACACACATACACAAAGTGTTAACAGTGTTAACCATATGAGGTGATGGACGTATTAATTATCTTCATCTTGATAAGCATTTTACCATGATTTACCATTTTACCATATGTCATCACATTTTACACTTTCAATATATACAGTTATATTGTCAATTATTCCTCAATAGAGTCAAAAAATAAAAACAAAGTTTAGAAAAATGTCCTTTAAAAATATTCTCAAAAAAAAAAAAAAAAATTCTCTACTTTGTTTTAATGCACTCATTTGCTTACAAGAGTACTCTCAAAGTACTCCTTTACTCTTCTTTCCTTGTGTCCCCCACCTCTGTGGTCCTCATGTCCTTTTGCATTCTGTTTCCTGGGTTTTTCTCTAATGCATATTCATTCTTCATCCCCATTACTGCTGTATTGGTCCAGACAGTTACTGTCTTTTCCTCTGTTAATTGGTCCCCCTCCATATATATGCTCCCTTTCTCATACCTGCCAGAGTGATCTTTTGAAAAATGTAAGTTAAATCACTCTCCTCTTTAAAATCCCCAGTGCTTATCTTCCATGGGGTGAAAATCTAAACTAATTGGCCCATCATACCCTTCATTTTCTCATTCTTATTTGCTTCTCCTAGTACTTTCTGAAGCATACAAGTTAAGTCACGATTAACTTATTTTCCAAAGATATAATTTAAATTCTTTATTTTCGCATTATCATTTCTTCTTCTTAAAAGCCACACTCACACACTCTTATGTTCACCCAGAAAGCTGCTGTATTTTTCTCCAAGATACTGCTTAATTATTACCTGTTTTGTGAAGTGATCACTAATAACCTTGGCCCCAGGCAGTTTGCATTTATTATTCCATTCCCATGGCATTTTTAAGTATACGCCTTCATTAGTGTATACCTTTTGTATTATAATTATTTTTTGCTCTTTCTCTCTTTAACTTCATAAGCTCCCTGAGGCAGGGACTATATTTACACATCTTTTAAAAAATTCCCAGCACACAACACAGTGCATTGTACATGGCAGTTAGTGAAAGAAATAAATGGGGAGTGAATTGTAAATGGATGAAAAGAGTTATTGAAATTTATCATAAACAGGAAATGAGGTGTTTCATTCAGGCTGTTGCAACGTAAGACATTATTAATTTTTTAGAACTTGACAACATTAGTAAAAAAGCTCATACATTTTTAGAGTGCTTTTCCAAATTTTGAAGTACTTTCACTTCATCTCATAGGTTTTTCAACACCTGGAACAACCTTAGAGAGATTTTTTATAAGGAAATTTCATTTACTTTTCCATTGGTGATTGAAATACCAGTGTTATATATATATATAACATTCTACTTTTGGATGTGCATGTTATAGAATGCTTACCTCTGACCTACTTATAGCACATTTTGTATCACAGTGGATGACGTAGTAGATGAAAGTGATGACAACGATGATATTGATTTAGAAGCTGAAAATGAAACCGAAAATGAAGATGACCTAGATAAAAATTTTAAGGTTGGTATAAATTTCTGTGTTTAGTCAACTTTATAAATTGTATTCACAGGTGTAGAACAAAGATTGGGTAGATATGTATAGCTAACAGTAGATTAATTTGTTTTGTCCACATCTTTTTATCATGGATGACTATGGACACTAAGCTATTGAAAGGAAAATAATGTTGCTTTGAATACATTAGTCTGAAAAGGGCCTTAAAATAAGTTATTTTCACTCTCTCTGACAAGGAAGATTTTATCTAACCTTTCTGGCTTAGATTTTAAAGTCTAAGGAAATCTAAGGTTGAAGGAAAGTGTTTTTTGAGACTCTTAGGTGGCAACCCGTTTTGCTTTGTTAAGTGGTAGAGGGGGCCATTTTAGTATCTGCAGAAAAGCATCTTAACTCCTTTATTTTTCAACTGTTTAGCTTAATGCCTTTTGGGGCACAGGGAGTTCATTTGACTCTTGTCTGCTGGGGCCTTTTTGTCTTGAAATGCTACATCAAAATTGGGGTACACTGAGTATTTGACTCTCTCTGGAGATAGAATCTAAGATACTGGAAGGAGATTTCTATCTTAATAGCAGATGTAGAACCAGTTTTATTATCACCAGATGTGATCACCAAGCTTTGGCAAAATTGTCATGGTAGCCAGTCTAGACAACGTGATGGCATGCATCCTGGCCTCAAGAAGCTACAAAGACGAAAAACAGTGCAGGCTCTGGTGTTCAAGGCAAAAAATCTGGGGTAACTGTGTTGGTGGTTCTGGACTTGATATGGTGAAAGAACTGGTAGGATCCAAGTTAGAAGAGTTTATATTCTGCATGTAAAGTGTTCCTTAGATAACAGGAGGTATATTAAAATCAACTGTTTGGATTCTTTGGGAAGTGAGTGTTTAGAGATAGTAAAATTTCCTAGATTAATATTCAGTTTATAGTTTAAAGTTTTGTATTTCGATGGAAACCTTTCTTTTATGTATGTTTCCATGTGTATTAAAAACAAAGTATGTTGAGTGTAATTTATTCTTCATGGCTCAGGGTCCTCATTAAAAATATGTTGTGACCACTACAGATGTAAAGATGGAGATTGGCAGGGAAATAGAACTCGATAGGAATTTATAACAGTGATTCTAATTTTTCTGCTTGGAAATAGTGTGTATGCATGAATACATATTTAAAAATTTTTAAAAAATCATATGGGGATAAGTTCCATATATTATGTATCATGGTCATTTACCCCTAAATACATTAGTGTATATTTTCTCTAAGGACAGTGATACAGTAATCTCTCAGTGTCCTAGGGGGAATTGGTTCCAGGACCCACCTCAGATACCAAAATCCACAGATGCTCAAGTTCCTTATATGAAATGACATAGTATTTGCATGTAACCTATACACATCCTCCCATATACTTTGTCATCTCTAGATTACTTATAATACCTAATACAATGTAAATGCTATGTAAATAGTTGTAAATACAAAGTAAATGCTGTGTATATAGTTGCTGGCGTGCCGCAAATTCATGTTTTACTTGTTGGGGTTTTGTTTTTTTAATATTTTCAATCCGTGGTTGGTTGAATCTGAGGAATGGGAACTTGTGGATACGGAGGACTGACTGTATTCTGTTACATAACCACAATACAATTACCAACTTAATACATTTATAGTGATATATCATTTTTCTCTAATCTACCATCCACATTCCATTTTGTCAGCTGATCTAATAATCCCCTTTAAAAGATTTTTTTTCTTTCTCCAGTATAGGATCTAGCATCAGGTATTGCATTTAATTGTCATTTCTATTAAGTATCCTTTAATTTAGAACATTTCCACAGATTTCTTTGTCTTTTTTGACAGTCACATCTATAAAATATAGTTATTGGCAGCATTATTCACTGGGGTATTCGAGATTGCTCACATTTTCCCCATTTTACCTTAACACAGCAGTTACAATAATAAGAAAAAATAATAGATTGAATTTATTGAACAGTTAATCCTGTGCTAGTCTGTGCACTTTACATATACAGGCGTACCTCGTTTTATTGCACTTCCCTTTATTGAGCTTAGCAGATACTGCGTTTTTAACAAATTGAAGAAGGTTTGTGGCAACCCTGTGTGGAGCAAGTCTGTTGGTGCCATTTTCCCAACAGCATTTGCTCACTTCATGTCTCTGTGTCACATTTTGGTAATTCTCACAATATTTCAAACTTTTTCATCATTAATATATTTGTTATGGTGATCTGTGGTCAGTGATCTTTGATGTTACTATTGTAATTGTTTAGCAATGAAGTATTTTTTAATTAAGGTATTTACATTGTTTTTTTAGACATAATGTATTGAACACTTAATAGACCACAGTATAGTATAAACATAACTTTTGTATGTATTGGGAAACCAAAAATTCGCTTTATTGCGACATTCGCTTTATTGTGGTGGCCTGGAACTGAAGCTGAGATATTTCCGAGGTATGCCTGTAGTAACCATTAAATCCTGATAGTAATCCTATAAGGTATGTGGTATTATTACCTCTGCTTTACAGGGCTGATAATTAGAAACCAGAGGTACAGAAAGGTTATTGGTGTAGCTGATAAGAGGTGGGACCAAGATGCAGAATAAAGCAGTCCAGTGTGAATGTTTGCTTTCTTTGCCACTCTGCTCTGCTAAATATTACTTTTTTTCAAGGGCTACAGAATTGTTGGCTCTTTGACACTGCTGAGCTGTGTTATCTTATTTTTCTTCTTTACCACTGTCTGCTTCTTACGTTGTCTGTTACATTTGGACTTTCCTTAGTTTTTCCTTTTTATCTAAATCACATCACTTTTTTCATGCTTTAGGTGAACCTGCTACATTGTAGTGGGTATAATATCTGTGTTCTAATGTGACTGTAGTCATAGAGACTGTTTTTTCCTCACCATAGTGATTCAATTCTCTTTGCCCCAGATTTTTCAGAGTTTGGAGCATTTATAGAAACCTGAAGGTTCTGTTGTAGAAGAGTCGTCTCCAGATTGCCAGGACTTGTCAGTATATAAGCTTCAATGCATTCTTTTTTTTCTCCTTAATTTTAGAAGAACTTTAAGGAGTAGTAGGAGGTTTATTTCTTCTGAGTGTGTCAGGAGCTCTTTATCTTTTTTTTTCCCCGAACCAAAACACAAAATTTCTTGCTATTGACCTCTCAAAGTATAGTTTTCTTTCCTCACTGTACCTGTTTTACAGGAAAATTTTTTTTTAATTTTTAAAATAGCTACTTTGTAAAGCTATATCTTCATAAAATAGTAATGAATATTGAACTACTAGTATGTTTAGAGAAAGGAATACCTTTTAAAAATTTTTTTATTATTTTGAAAGTATTATCTACTTTAATAGATGCTAATCAAGAAAGTTACATTTTTTTGGTTCATCAGTGCATAATTTAAGGATATATGAAATTATATATTCATGTAATAATAATTACACAATTATGATACAGTAATTAATATGATACTCTTTAAATAAAACCAGTCTTTATTATTTATGGCAATGGGGAAAATCTTTTTATTGGTTAAAGAAATAATAGCTAAATTCCTGAATATGAAATATGAGAAATATATAGTATATTGTTCTTTTTTAAATTATGTGTTAATATGACAATATATAAATATAATCAGGTACATGTATATAAAGCATTTTAAGGATTGACACAGTAGAATGAATTTAAGTCTGAAAAATAATTACTTTACTCTGATAGTAAGATAAATGTAAAATTGAAGATGAATACCAATTGAAAATTAATAAGTGGTCTTATTATCTCTCTTTAGCCATCAGTGAAGGTAATGATGGATTTGTATTTGTGTAAGGCCAGAGTTGTTGAGGGTCCTAGAAAATAGCTTGGATAGTAAGTAACTCACACTTGTCTTTCCATCATGATGTACATTAGCTCTTTGTACACACACAGATCAAATTGATCCTGGATACATACCCTATTCCTCCGAGGTCATATTTCTTTACATTTACCCTCTTTTTTTTTCCCAAAGGGACATGGAAATCATTTTTGGCTGTTGTTCCACTCCTCATTGTTTTTTTTCCCTGAAAAACAGAGTGAATGGTGGTAATGAGCTTTTCTAAGGGTGCGTGATAACCATTAGTCGCTCTTGAGGCAATGCGTTATATTGACTAACAGTGAATTCTATGAAATCACTGATTAGTGATTTCACATGCTGGCTCCTCTCTTTGCAAGCCACTTAACCTCTCTGTACCTCAGTTTCCTCTTTAATTAAATGGAGGTCATGATACTATCTGCTTCATAGTATTCTTATGCAGATTAAATTAGATCATTATGTAAAATCCTTAGCATAGCCCCTCACATATTTTCATTGCTCTATAAAAGTTAGTTATTTTGCTTATCACCACCACCATCATATACTTACGTTTTTCAATTTAGTTTTCTTAAGTTTTACTGCCCTTTAATCTGAGCAAAACGATGGCAGTTGGGGAGATTGGGGGGGGAACATAGTTTAGTATCGATCTTGATGTTAGTTTTTCTATCTTGAGGAGCCCAAATACCATGCTATGTTAGAATAATCTTTGGTAAAAAGAAAACACAACATAACAACCAAAATAACAATAACATAACAACCAAAAAAATAAGCAAATTTTAATTTACAATGAAATTAATACAACCTTTCTGCAGTGATTATTCTCTATGTACATGTAATTAATAATTTGGAAAGCTTTAAATCTGAAATGTATTTTTTAATTTTTCGTTTTTCTTAATTGGTGACATACCATTTTTATTATTTCAGAATGATGATATTGAAACGGATATTAACAAACTAAAACCCCAGCAAGAACCAGGACGAACAATAGAAGAACTTAAAATGTATGAACACCTTTTCCCTGAGCTTGTTGATGATTTTCAGGTATACAGAAAATTCAGCATCTTAACTAATTTTAAGAAAAAGTTCTTTTTTTCTTAGACCTATAATCACTGTTTTCACTTCTAAAAAATTAAAGTATTGTTGCTTTTCTGAGTGACATTGGACAATTATTTCAGCATTCTGAGCTACAAATTGCTGTCGGTAAAACGAGGGGACTAGACCATTTAATTTTTGGACTAGCTTTTAAATTTTTTAATCATTTTTGTTTATCAAGTTAATTGACATAGTTTTTTATTCTTTTTAAAAATAATCTTTAAAATGGCATTTCAGAATCTTATGTTAAAGCCTTATTTTTATCAGTTGCTTTCAGCTGAGGGGAGATGAGAGCTGAGAAAATGCTTAATTAAAAATATAGTCTATGCTCATTGAATTCTTTTTCCTGATAGTCACCATATAAGAAGGTCGGGGAAAGAGGACAACTGGAAGTCTTTGAATCTAAGTTGCTTCATAAGGACAGTGACTTCTTGTTAACATTTCTTACCCTCATTTATTTACTAGAATATAGTATTCAGCTTGGATTGCACAGCAAGTAAAGCTGATTGAATTGATGGCTAGTGGTAGATACAGTTTCTTACGCTCACTCTGCCGCTCACTTGTGGTGGGTTCTTGAGTAAGTCCCTGAAACTGCCCGGAATCTTAAACTGTAAAATACAGGGTTTGAACTGATAATCTTAGATTTATTTAGCTCTTGCTGCAAAACCCCCCTCCATCCCCCTCTCCCCCCCCCCCACCCCCACCAAGTTTCACACACTTAATTCCTGGTTGCTCAAAGAAAAAAAAACTTAAATGTGAAGCTATATGTGAGAAATAAAAAGAGAAATACTTGTAGCTAATGTTTACATTTCACAGTTCTAATTATTCAGGTTTCTCTTTGGGAACTAATGAGCTTTTGGATGCAATAGAAGAAGCAGCAAGTTGCTCCCTCTCCCCCTCCCCCAGTGTCTTGGTACTCCCCATAGATTTGGGGTATGTTGGAAGGTACGTTGAAATCAGGGGTAGTAGAAAGAGGGCAGGAATGAAGGAGAGGTTATTTGTCAAAGAAAAAGAAGAAGACAAGAAGAGGCATTTGGGAAAGGATACAGGGTGATTTTCTTTCATGCCACCTACAGGAAGTATCTGGCTGCTCTTTTCACACTTTTGTGCCCAACTAAGAACCACTTTAAAATAAAACCCCAGAGATAACAAATACTGCCAATTTAAAGCAGAAAAAATATATTGTGGAAGGGGTTTGGGGAAGGAATTGATTATTCTGTAAAGAAATGACCTATTTTCTTCTCTATCTGTATACATATAAGAATTATATAATGTGAGTAAAAACTATAGGAGTTTTGATGTGGGAATAGAGATGACTAGTTTTTTAATAGGTGTTAAGGTCAGGATTTTGATTCTCATTATTTCACAAGCCAGTTCTTTCTTGTAGACTATGTTGATGAGTACTTGTACATTTGCCTATTAGTTCAACAACCAGAATAGGCCACCTGTGATGGTTTCCTGCTTGGCACCTTTGAAGAGCTGGCCAACTTGTCCTTTAGTTTGGCTGCTTCTAGAACAGACTCGTACTTTTGGCCTGACTTGGTGTGACCAGGGTCAGATGGTAAAGACAGGTGTGTCTGAGTGTTAAGAGCTCTGAGGATTCTTCCCAAGTGAGTTACCCCTTTTTATTGTGTTTTATTGTGTTTAAGCAAAAAAAGTTACTTCCAGTATTTCAGATAGTGCATATTTATTAATGCCATATTTTTAAAGCTTAAAGTAGAATAGTAGTTAGGTCTATGTATATAGTATATGTTGCGGGAAATAGCACATTTTCTTCTATGTACGTAATTGGAAAATCATTCTAAAGTAATTGTGTTGGCACTCTTTCTCATTTTTCAGTTTCAGAGGAATGCACTGTTCAAACACTTTAGTCTCTAATTTTTTAAGTGTGTGTTGGAACTATGTATAGGCAGCAATATTTAAGTGATGTATTTTTGAGAATTAAAAATAATTGGTTGGTTCTAAATAGAAAGTGTTTGAATTTTTTTCATCTATCATTGTATCAAATGATACAATGATATGAGATGGCAGATCATGAGATATTAAACAGAAATGGAATTAATTTTGATTATGACTTTTTCCACTTGGATTTACATGTCACTTTCAACATCAACCACTGAAGCTTAAAATTGCTTGATGTGTTTGTTTTTACCTGAACACCACCCACTTTGTTTCCAGATGTGTTAAAGCTACTATTCAGTGGCCTGACGGAGGCAGAATGAGTGCATTTGAAGTCCACATAAAGAATTATTGAAGAAGTTAGCAACAGACTTTTTTGAGGGGACCTTATGCATGCTTTTAAAGCTATGATTATTTATTTGTAGTGACAAGTATAGTTTTATTTTCTTTTGTTTCTTGATAGCAGAATATTAGAAGTGTCAAAATCCTGCATTTTCACAGCTCTATTTTCATACATCTGTGGTAGCATGATGACATTTACCATATGGACTTTTGTTATGTTTATTTTTTTCCCCTCTTTTTAATTTGGTTTTAAGTTTTTATTAAAGTTATGCATGGACAAAGTTTAAAGAGCAAATAGTTTTACATAGTTTAATCAGGAAAAACTGTAGTCTCCTTCCTATCTGCTGTTTCCTACAATCACCTTTCCATGTGTTTTTGAAGTTAATCCCCATATTTCTAAATGATACGCTTACAGTGCTGTGTCTTGATATTTCCTGCTTTCATTCTCTCACTCTCTCTTTTTATTATCATCTTAAGATAGACGTCCAGTAATTTTCAGCTTTTCTTCTCTTCTAATATTTACATATTGAGGCTATAAATTTCCCTCTAATTACTGTTATAGTTGCATCACACAGGTTTTGAAATTTAGTGCTTTCATTATCTTTGTTTTGAAACTTTTTTTCCATTATGATTTTTTCCTTTGATTCATTGGTAATGTCAGAGTTGGCTTTTTTTTTTTTTAATAAATTTATTTATTTGTTTTTATTTTTGGCTGTGTTGGGTCTTTGTTCTGTGCGTGGGCTTTCTCTCGTTGCAGCGAGTGGTGCGCGGGCTTCTCATTGTCGTGGCTTCTCTTGTTGCAGAGCACGGGCTCTAGAGCACAGGCTCAGTAGTCGTGGCACACGGGCTTAGTTGCTCCACGACATGTGGGAATCTTCCCGGGCCAGGTATCGAACCCGTGTCCTCTGCATTGGCAGGCAGATTCCCACCCACTGCGCCACCAGGGAAGCCCCAGAGTTGGCTTTTTAATTTCCAATTTTTTGTTTATCTTTTTATTGACTTCTAGCATATTGTAGTAGGATGAGAGGACATATCCTTTATGATTATAATCTTTTGAAATTTTTGAGGCTTATAACTTTGAATATGGTCAACTTTTGTTATTATTTCTCATGTCTTTGAAACGAACTCTGCTGCAGTTAGGCACAGTTGTATATTCGCCTAATAGGATAAGATTGTTAATTGTGTTTAGAATTAACACAATTTAATTAGTTTAGTTTAGAATTTAATTAATTAATTTAGAATTTTCTATCCTTATGGATTTTTATTCCTGTGTTATCAATTACTGAGAAAAGTGTGTTAAAGATTTCTCACTATGATTGCAAATATGTTTCTTTTTGCAGCTCTGTCAGTTTTTGTTACATATTTTTGGAGGCTTATTATTTATTGTGTATAAGTGTAAATTGATTTCTCTTCCTTTCAAATTGAACCTTTTTTTTTTTGGCTGCATCGGGTCTTAGTTGCGGCATGCAGGATCTTTCCTTGTGGTGCATGGGCTCTTCATTGTGGCACACGGGCTTCTCTCTAGTTGCGGCACACAGGCTCCAGAATACGTGGGCTCTGTAGTTTGCAGCATGCGGGCTCTCTAGTTGAGGCATACAGGCTCAGCAGTTGTGGCCTGTGGGATCTTAGTTCCTCCACCAGGGATTGAACCTGCATCCCCTGCATTGGAAGGTGGATTCTTAACCACTGGACCACCAGGGAATTCCCTCAGATTGAACCTTTTATTGAAGTTAGTTTTTATCTGTAAGACTTTAAGGCAAAAAGTTTTTTTAAAAAAATATTAATGTAGTTACATAAATTTTAGTTACTTGCCTGGTATCTTTAAAAATCTTTTCACCAACTTCTTGTTACCCTTAGATGTTTATCTTTTAAACAGCATATAGTTGGATTTTAAAAACTCAAGTCTGAGTCTTTGCTATTTAACTGGAGCGTTTAGATCACTTACATATAATTATTCATATATTTGGATTTGTGAGATCTTATTTTGTATTTTCATTTGTTTCATCTCTGTGTCTTTGTGTCTTTTTCTTGCCTTTGGATTATTTTTCCTCGTTTCAGTTTTTTCACCTTTATATGAAAACTATACAGTCTTGTTATTTTAATTTTATTCAACTTTCTTGAGGTATAATTTATGTGCAACAAATTGCATTCATTTAGAGTGTAAGTTTGACATATATGCAAAAATTCTAGTTACTCTTTTTTTTAAAATTTATTTATTTCATTTATTTTATTTTTGGCTGTGTTGGGTCTTCATTGCTGCATGTGGGCTTTCTCTAGTTTTGGCGAGCGGGGGCTACTCTTCGTTGCAGTGCACAGGCTTCTCATTGTGGTGGCTTCTCTTGTTATGGAGCACGGGCTCTAGGTACGTGGGCTTCAGTAGTTGTGGCATGCGGGCTCAGTAGTTGTGGCTCGCAGACTCTAGAGCACAGGCTCAGTAGTTGTGGCGCACGGGCTTAGTTGCTCCGTGGCATGTGGGATCTTCCTGGACCAGGGCTCAAACCCGTGTCCCCTGCATTGGCAGGTGGATTCTTAACCACTGTGCCACCAGGGAAGCCCTCTAGTTACTCTTGATAAAATAGTAAATATATGTATTTACTAAATTCTGAAGTTAATTAGGATCTTTCTTTTCTCTTCTTAATTATAAAAGGAAACTTAGGATACTTTATATACACCTCCCAAACCTTCAAAACTTATATGCTTTGGGGGCTTCCCTGGTGGCGCAGTGGTTGAGAATCCGCCTGCCAATGCAGGGGACACGGGTTCGAGCCCTGGTCTGGGAAGATCCCACATGCCGCGGAGCAACTGGGCCCGTGAGCCACAACTACTGAGCCTGCGCGTCTGGAGCCTGTGCTCCGCAACAAGAGAGGCCATGATAGTGAGAGGCCCGCGCACCGCGATGAAGAGTGGCCCTCACTTGCCACAACTAGAGAAAGCCCTCGCACAGAAACGAAGACCCTACACAGCCATAAATAAATAAATAAATAAATAAATAAATTAAAAAAAAAAAAAAAAAAACTTATATGCTTTGAATTTATATTTTAACTCTAGCTTTAAAAAAAAACCTCATATGTTGCTACTGCTTTTTGTTTAGATTCAGTGTTTAAGATTTACACACATTTTCACTACCTTTTTATTTTTTATTTCTTCTTGTTTCTCAGACTTTCTGTATGAATTGCTTTCCTCCTGCTTGAAATGTTTTATAGTGTCTGTCTGTCTGTCTCTTTTTTGGTCCAAAAATGTATTTATTTTGTAATTCTTCTTGAAAGTTAGTCACTGTTTTCCTCTAGCTGCTTTTTTAAAATCAGCTTTACTTAAGTGTAATTTACATGCAATAAATTACAAATACTTAGGTTCAATGAGTTTTAACAAATATATACAATTGTGTAGCTACCAACCCAATCAAGATATAGAATTGTTTCTGTCACCCCAGAAATTCTGCCTGGGTTTCTTTTTAGACAATATCCTCATCTCTTGCCCAGGTAACTACTGATCTGTTGTCACTCCAGGTTAATTTTGCCTGTTTTGGAATTTCTCAAAACTGGGCTCATATAGTGTGTACTCTTTTGTGTAAGGCTTCTTTTGCTCAGTATGATTTTGAGATTCACCTGTGTTTTGCATTTATCAGTGGTTTTTTTCCTTATTGCTGAGTAGTATTTCATTGTATGAATATACCACGATTTCTTTATTCATTCACTTCTTGATGAGTATTGGAATGTTGGCAGTTTTGGGCTATCATGAATACAATTGATACTACCATGTGTGTACAAAGCTTTTTTGTAGGAAAGCTTTGTAGGAAATATGCCTTCATTTCTCTTGGATAAATACCTACAAGTGAAATTGCTGGGTTGAGTGTATGTTTTCGCTTTATAAGAAATTGTTTCTGGTGACTTGTAAGATTGTTTCTTTAGCTTCAATGCTCTACAGTTTCCCAGAAATGTTTGTTAAGTGTAGATATTTGTTAAGTCTTGTTTGGGATTCACTGTGTTTTGGAATCTGTGAGTGTTGTTTTCTCATAGGATTTGGAAAAATTCTTTATTCTCTTCTTCAGATACTGCTTCTTTCTCTTTCCCTCTCTCTTCTCTTTTGGCATTTCTAATTGAATGTAGATTTTCTAACTCTCTTCCATATCTTTTAACTCTTTTTTTAATGTTTTCCTTCTCTTTGTTTCTCTGTGCTGCATTTAGGTAATTTCATCAGAACAGTCTGCCAGTTCCCTAGTTATAATTTTTGCTCCATCTAATCTGTCATTAGAAACATACATTAGGCATTTAAATTTGTTTTTGATTTTTAGAAGGTTTAAAAAAATGTTTCATCAGTCTTTAACTTCTTGTTTCTTGTCTTTCATTTCTTTGAACATATTAAATATAGGCATTCCTTAGTCTTATAGTTTTAGTGTCTGAATTTCTTGCAGTTTTTTTTTTTAATTTTTTTTTACCATGAGCTGCTCGTTTTCTTTATAATTTTATGGAAATTCCAGAAGTTTTTGTTGTTGTTGCTTTTGACAAGCACTGTAATAGTTTAAATTCCTCATTGAGGATTTTTGGACCACCCAGATAATGTGAATTCAGGCTGCAAATTCATGTGATGTGATAGCAGGCTTCTGGTACCATTTTGTGAGTAGTGCTATTCTTCACCCTCTTAAGTGCTAAGGTTTGAGACAGTTGACTTTCCTTGCTATTAATTGTTTTGTGGTAGGGTATTTCTAGGGCCTCTATATTGAAGGTTTAGTTTTCTGGGGTTCCATCTTTATGGGAGGTGTATCTTCTGTTGGACTCCCCACTTTATGCAAGCTCTGGGTTACTCTCCTGTTCTTTATACTTTTTGAGATGGGAAAACCTATACCCTAGGTCACCTGTTTTAGCAAACATTTTTCAAGTGAAAGCCAGCTTCAGTCTTAAAACTTTGGGATCCCGTCTTCGCTTACCATTTGGTTTTTAATCCTTGCTTTCTTATTCACTTGTTGTCATACTTAAAATGTTTTAATATCTTTTTTTTTTGGCCGTGCCATGTGGCTTGCAGGATCTCAGTTCCCTGACCAGGGGTTGAACCCTGGGCCAAGGCAGTGAAACCACTAGACCGTCAGGGAACTCCCAAAATATTTTATTATATTTTCCAACAGTTGTAAATGTTTCTGTAGGGTAGATACCTAGCCCACCAGGTTTCCTACAACAGATTTTTAAATGCAGATTTCTTCCCTTCAGCCCTTTTAATGCAGAGACACTTACCCATTACCTCCTTTGTGCCTCCTTGTCTCCTTGGATTAGATATAGTGCAGAGGCTGAAAGTGAATAATATTTGAATCCCTGGTTTTTATACAGTGGATATTTAAGGAATGAATCACAAAGGAAAAGAGTCTTAATTTTGACTACATAATGTGTGTGTAGAAGTTAAACAAAATTAAAAGATGAATTGTAAATCCAGAAAAATTGTTGCAAAAATGGGTTAAGGGATGTGTCTCTGTGTGTGTGTGTGTAAATAAATGTGAGAATTTATACTACAAAACAAGAAAATCCCTATATTCCAGGAACAAATATATTACCTATGAAGAAATAAACTGGTTAATAGATATATGGAAAATTGTTTGCTTTTCTAGTAGTCAAAGAAATGCAAATTAAAGTGGCGGTAAGACCATACTTCTTATCTACCACTTTAGAAAAAATTTTTAAAAACTATACTACCTAATGTTGTCAAGGAAGAGAAAAGTTGAAATAGATACTCTCATATACAGTTACTGGGAATAGTATTAATATAAGTATTTTTGGAAGGCATTTGGACAATTTGTATTAGACATTAAAATTGATTATAGTATCTGGCACTGTAATTCCATTTCAGTGCTTGGGAAATTATCCTAAACAAAAAATTTATGCAAAAGGATGTTCATTGCAGAGTTCTTTATAATAGCAAAATTTTGGAAATGGCTTAAATATACATCTTATTTGTTTGTTTAAATCCTTCCATATTCTGTGAAGGATTTAATGCCCAGCAATAGAATAAAGGTTAAATCCATTGAGGGTTTTTTTTTTTTTTTTTGATAAAATCTTACATAGACCAAAAAAATGTCTAAAAGTATAAAAAGAGAAAAGGCTATTTGATCTGTCAGCAGCATCCTTTTTTTTACTTGTCTTCCAGGACACTTTTCTTTCCTGGTTTTCATGTTTCCAGCCCAGCTTTTTCTTCTCCATCTCCTATTGTTTCATTTTCATCTCCTCAACCTCTTAAGATTGTAGTATCCCGAGGTGTACAGCCTTTTGTCTTCTTCTCTTATCTGTTTCTTTCCACTGATGATTTCCAGTCTCATGGCTTGGAATAGTATCTGTATGTGAATGACTTTTCCCCCTTTTGTGAATGACAAAATGACAGTTTTTCCCCCTGTATGTGAATGACTTTTCCCCTTTCCCCCTCTTCTTTTGCTTTAACACTTTACCCTCTAACATTCCATAAAGTATATTTGTATCATGTTTATTACTTTTTGTATTGACAGTCCTCTCCCCTCCTTCTGTAGAAGAATATAAGCTGCAAAAGGGAAGAGTTTTTTTTGTTTGTTTGTTTTTTAACTGATGGGTCTTAAGTGCCTGAAACAGTGCTTGGCACAAAACAAACACTCTAAATATCTGTTGAATTAGTGAATAACAATTTAGCTGTTCTGTTTCCTTTAATAGATTTTGGATGATTTTAATGTCTCTATACTTTTCTAAAATTTCTCATATTTGTTATATATAGGCACTATTTTTATAATAGAAAAAGTAAAATAAGTGTAATGAATTTTGTGCTGGTTAAACATTTTGTCTTTTATTAGCAAAATTAAAATATACCCTGTTTTATCCACATTTAAAATTTTCAAATGTTAGGTTTCTGAATCAGCATATAAAATGAATATGATCTTAGTTTTGTTAATACGTGTAAATATTTACATATAAAAGATTAAACTTATTTTTTATTTTCAAAGGACTATGATTTAATCTCCAGAGAACCAAAAGCTTTTGTATTTGAGGGAAAAGTGCGTGGCCCTATTGTTGTTCCCACAGCAGGAGAGGAAGCATCTGGGAATTCCGGCAATTTAAGAAAAGGAGTTGTAATGAAGGCGACTGTGTCTCCTAAAGGAGATGAAGATAATAAGAAACCAGCCTGTGCAGATCTGGCAAAAGAAGACATTAAAGATAATGACAGAACATTACAACAGCAGCTAGGTGATCAGAACAGAACTATTTCATCGGGCCATGGCTTAAACAATGATATTGTGAAGGCCTTGGACCGAATTACATTGCAGAATATTCCTTCTCAAACAGCCCCGGGTTTTACTGCAGGAATGAAGAAGGACTGCAGTCTCCCTGTCACTGCCCTTACGTGCGCTAACGCATGTTCACACGTGGCTACTTGTGGGAATGTTCTGTTTGAGGGAAGAACTGTTCAGCTAGGCAAGCTTTGCTGTACTGGAGTCGAAACTGAGGATGATGAAGACACTGAGTCTACTGCATCAGTGGAACAAGCATTAGTTGAAGTTCCTGATGGACCAACACTCCACGACTCAGATCTTTATATTGAGATTGTGAAAAGTACAAAGTCTGTCCCAGAATATTCAGAGGTGGCTTATCCTGATTATTTTGGTCACATTCCTCCTCCATTCAAAGAGCCTATTTTGGAAAGGCCTTATGGTGTACAAAGGTGAGTTGCAGATTTCCTCTTCCTCATAAACAAGACCATTGTCAAAATATGGAGCATGCTGAAAAAAACTGCTTTGGGTATTTAGGAAGAAAATTACTCTGAATTAAAGTTAGTGTCAGCAGAGCCCCCTCACCTGCCAGCTTGTATCCCTCACAAGCATCCTGTAGTAATAAATCTACTTCTTGCCTATCAAAAGAAAAAAAATAAAGTTAGTGTCATTTTTTATCCTGCTTTAGAAATTTTGCATTGTTTTGAAATTATCTGTATGGGTTTACTTTATTTTCTAAGTTCATTACCTATTCAAATGAAGCCAGCATAATAAACCTGACCATTGTACAATTTAGAAATTTTCTATTTAGAATGATTCTGAAAATATAAAAAGATTATTTAGTAATCTTTGAAAAAATATTATATTAGTAATATATATTAATTTAGTAATTTGATTATTATTTGAACTTGATTTAGGTATATAATCTAAAAATAGCAATATGGACAGCATTATTTTGTTGTAAAATTTGGAATTGGAAATATACAATATAAAAATTTGGGATTCATAGAACCGAACTTATTAAATATTGCCAATTAATTTTAAAAATTATGGTTAGTATTAACTGTTGCCAACTAGTGAATATTGGGCACGTAAATACATTTTTGGTGCGAGTTGACTATTTTCAGAGATTATGATTAAGGGTTTGTGATGGTGGCTTACCAGTACTTAAGAACATTTATATGTTCTTGCTATGAGTATGGTATGTAATGATGAAGGAAGACATTACTGTGCATATTTGATCCTCCTTAGACTATGAGCTCCTTTAAGGCAACACCTGTGTCTTATTTATTTTTTATATTTAGTATATAATATAATTAATCATTTTTACTTGGCAACTTAGTATATGTTTAATGCTACCAATTGACTCCTTGATCCATAGGTATGGAATCACATACAACATAGCATCAGAACAAGGGACTGACTTTGCTGGGACGTGGGGCGGGGGTGTGGGAGGGTGGACCTTTGCCTCGTCATCCACTGGTTGTATCACAGACTGCATCATCCAGAGGCGACGGGCCTCTTGGAGTGCTGGAGTGGCCTTCAGAAGGCACAGATGAAGCTCCAACTCAGAGGAAATACTCTGCAAGGATGGGCTGCAGTCTTTCAGAATGCAGTATAGGCACTAAGTTAGAAACTTCCATTTGGTTCTGTATCCCCAGTAGAAAGACTAATGGGTCTGGGAAGCAGAAGGTGGAAACAGAAACAGTCCTACATACTGTAGCTCACAGTGTCCCGCTAGGGAACTTTGTGCGGGCGTGTGTCCCTGCACCTCTGAGCTCTGCAGCGTTAGTAGTCCTAGTCTCAAAGTGGGTGTAGTCTTTCCACAGGGGACATAGCAAGGGTACAGTTTGACTGCAAGCTGTGGTTGCCAATGATTTACTTTAGTCTCTTGTGTCTAGGACCAGCAGACAGGACCCAGATCAGCTAAAGGAGGTAGGATTGCTTCTACACAATGGCAGCAGGTTGACTGTGGGTGGCACTCAAGTGATCCACTAACTTTAAGTGTGAGTGGACGCATCACGGCCACCCTGGAATGAGGATGATATGATTGCCAGGGTCTCAGACACCTAAGGAATGTTTGGGTCACTTAATCACATCAGCTGCCAAGACCTGCAGAGGTGTGATAGCTGAGGCAGAGGGGAATTTTGATAGATATCGGAGGATGGAGATGAGTTGCAGCCCTGAATAATTGCAGTGATGGATGGGGACAGCGTTTGTTCTGCTCATGTTTTTCTTTTAAGTGTCTCCTTAGTAGAGGCCCACAGGAACTGTGGAGCAGCTGCTCTCCAAAGATGGGTGGAGAAGTGGATCCATGCAGCACAAGGGTGGGCTGTGGCAGCCATGGCAATGAGTTTCTCATCTCTCCCTTCCTGAGAGAACCTGCTGTGAGGCTTGTAGTTGCCCCCAGCCTTCAGCCACTGTATTTTGGAGATCTCTTGCAGCATTATTGCTGAGACCATGTCCTCTCTGCATTGCTTCAGCCATTGGCTGACCATGATGGTGGTACTAGAGCTGAGCCATTCCTGAGCAATGCGGGGATCTGATCATAGGCAGTCTTTGCTCTGTGGCTTCTTGTTGGCATGGTCGAGACTTTTGCAGAGCTGCACTGCAGTGTGAGGCTCTCCTACTCAGTGTTCTCTCTCTTCCCAGGGGTAAAATCTGCGTTTTGGACAGACCTGAAGGCCTTTCACGCCTAACTACTGCTCTCTCTCACCTTTGTTTTTCACACCTGTTTCCCCAATAGATCTCTTGCACAGTTGGCTGCAAGAGATTGTGATTGTGTCTGGCATTTGCTTTTTGAAGGACCTGAACTGACATGCCTGGCATGAGTCAGAATCAGTCAGCAGCTAGATTTTTCTCCTTTTCAGCATCACCGCTTAGCCTCTCTATCTCCTGAAAGTCAAAGATGTCATCTTGACTACAGAAGGCACTTCCCTGAACTTTAAGTGTTCTTTAAATGCTGAGAGCAAATTTCCTCATTAAATTGCCTCAGTCTGAAAGTTTTAATTTTCCTTATTAGCCTATAATATCTGAAGTAAGATTAGAAGGAAGGAAGATTGTGGAATTGGTCTATAACTATTATATAGGTCTCTGATTCTCAGCCTTAATTTAACTACCAAGGATCCTTCTTATTTCCCCTCATGGACTTTGTTATGAAAGCTTTTCTCAGTCAAGACTCCCATTTAAGTATTTTACCCATTTGTGCTAATAAAAGACATAAATTCCTGCTAAGCAGAGCCTCTGATTAACATTAGATCACCTTTTCAGTTGCTACATTTATTGATATTGATAAGTAAAGAAACTTGTTTTAATTAAGTGTTGCTGTACTGCAAATAAATGTATCATGGCCACGAATAGTTGTTATACCTACTCTGTGGGTTCTCAAAATGTCTGTGCTGCAGGTGGGGAGCTACACCCTCAACTCTGGTGGCCTCTGTCCTCTTTGAGCAGCTTTTTCTAGTGTTGGGCTTTGTCATTGCCTGGCTGGGTCTTTAAGAGAGGATTATTCCACCCATAGTCCCATAGTCTACTTGCTGTCTCCGCAGGACTATGCCTTTCTTGGTAGAGGAGAAGTTTATACAGACTGGAATTACTGTGGCTCTTCTCAATCCTCCCCTCTTTCTTCATAATTATGGTGAATTCTTTCACCTCATTCCTGAAACACAGACATTGCAATTGCTTTACGCATCTAATCAACAGATTAGAAGTTCGACCTCTTGAGTATATTAGGCCACCTTCAGATTTTTTTCCTGAAGTAATTGACTTTTTCTATTGCCTCTCTACACAGGGAAATGTACCACGGAGTTTGTATGTTATTCAAACCAAAGCTTTAAGATATAATTTTGAAACTAAACAGCATGATAAATGATAAAAAGGTCACTCAGAGTTGGGATATGTGTTTTAAAGGTGGGTGTGTTGGTGCAAGTTAAAGTGCAAAGGAGATGGAGCTCAAGGAAGTGAAAACACAGAAAACCCAATGATTTACAACCCGGTTTCCTGCATCCACTCTGGAAAATTTACAATGAGAAAAATAGGACCCTAAAACACCTTGGAGGGTTAGATGATCCATTTCTCCTGGAAGTTTCAAAGATTTCTTACCCCACTGATTTTCATCACCTTGATAAAAATATTTTTTTGCCTTCTGATTTGTTGCAGCAGAAATAAGTCAGAAATTATGAAGTAATCTAACCTTTGCTAGTCTCTTTTGCTGCATCATTATATATTTTGTGTGACTGTGAGTGTTGCAAAGAACACCTTTCGTCTTATTTGTCATAATTTCCATTTTCATATCATTTGTCAAAATTTCCATGGGTGTCAGATATTTGATGTGAGGCAGGAATATAACTCTATGTCAATGAAACCAAACATTATGATTCTGTTTATTTAGATGTGTAGGACTTCCCCCGGTAATGTTAATTGCTTTAGATATAACTAATGCAAAAAGTATATACTTAAAATATTTCTGAATTATCAATACATACTAGGCAGCAGTACTCTCATATTTGAGGGTTGTTACTTTTTTTCTCCTTATTTTATGTACTCTGCAAATATTTGTCAAGTATTTATGTGGAATTTGTGGTGGGCAGTGTCATCCCGATGCAGCGAGATGCAATGTGTCAAAGCTTCTTTTCTCCCATCATTTTTGAATAACGGGTAGAAAACTTCAGAATTATTTGTTCCTTCAGGTGACATTAATTTGAGACTGCAAGAACAAATGCCTGTAGCGGCAATACTTGGACAATTGGACTTGACTTGAGAGTGCTGAGGCCATGTGGCGTGGTGAGGCGTTTTGGCAGGTCAGGATACTCTGAAAAGCAAGTCGAAACGCATGGATTCTAGACTGGGCTCTCCCACTGACTTTGTGTGTGTATATTTGAGCAAATAACTTTATTTCTCCAGATACCAATTTTCTTAACTAAAAGCAGATCACTGTTTTTGAAACTGTGGGTTGATGTCCATTAGTAGCCAGTATTGAAAGAGAAAATAACAGTGTGTCACATCTAGTGCAGCCAGGTATCGTTTTATAAACTTTTTGTTTCAGCTGTGTGTGTGTGTATGTGTGTGTGCGCTTGCGTGCGTGAGTGTGTATGTAGGGCTGTGATTTTTTTAATGTATTTCTTGAAGGTCACGATCAAGAAAGTTTGATAATTCATCTAGATGAGGGATAGCAAACTATGGCCCACAAGTCAAACACAGCTTACTGCCTATTTATGTTCAGCCCACCAGCGAAGAATGGTTTTTATATGTTTAAATGGCTCAAAAAAATCCAAAGAAAAATAATATTTTGTAACACATTAAAATTATACGAAATTCATATTTGTGTCCATAAATAAAGTTTTATTGGAACACAGCCAGTCCCATTTGTTTATGTACTATCTATGGCTGTTTTTTCACCACAGTGGCAAGGTTAAATAGTAGTGACAGAAACCATGTGCCTTGCAAAGCCTAAAATATTTACTGTCTGACCCTATATAGGAAAAGTTTGCTGACCCCTGTAGCTAGGTAGTCCGAAGGCTTTATGGTTCTGTATTTGTAATAAAATATCAAATATGGGCCAGGTAATACGTATTACTAAAATACTCAGAAGTGCTTCCTTTTTTTTGAAATACATTGAGGATATTGATTCTAGTTTGTTTATCTTATTTGCCTCATCTTCTGAAACTTATTTTTTGAGCAAATGATAAACATTTTGTAAATGTCAACTTTTAGCTCAATCCCTATCTGAGTGCAGTAACATTGTAAATGACTGATGTCAGAATTAATGAGGATTTACTATTTTATCATTTTCAGAAAAGGAAGCATTAGATTCCTTAAAATTATTCAGTGAAAATATCTTTTTGTCATTTTGCATTTCTACTTTATGATAATCTTTCTTGTATGTAATCACTGATCTTTTTAAAAGAAAGTAAAATAAATGAATAAAATTTCATTAAAAATCTCTTCACCTCATTTGGAAGGGGAAAAATCCATTATAAGATTCATATCTCAATGTGGATAATGCACTGACATTTAAAAAAATTATTGTAAATACGTAATGATGATTACTTGAAATCCATATTTTTGGTTTAAGTTGGATCAAAAATTAAAATGAAGCATCTCAATTTAAAGTGTGCTTAGCATTTTTTGGTGTATTTTCCTTGTTTTCATATTACATAAAATTAGCATTTTGATTTTCTTCACATTGTTTTTCTGTATGTTTTAGAAAAATTGCCTAGCTGTATTTTATAATAATAGATATTATAAAATATAATTCATGTTACCTTGTTTTAAAAAAGCATTTAAGGTATTTTACAAAAATACTTTCAGCAAAATAAAATGAAAAAAATGGCAAAGAAACGTGGTGACTCTAAACCTCAGAAATATGTTCAGCATTTTTCAAAGTAAGAGACTTTTTTTTTTTTTTTTTTTTTTTAAACTGGAGTATAATTGCTTTACAATGTTATGTTAGTTTCTGCTGTACAACGAAGTGAATCAGCTCTATGTACATATATATCCCCTCCCTCGTGGACCTCCCTCCCCCCGTCCCACCATGCAAATTAAAATGTACCGAGATATTTCCCACATATCAAAAATTGGCTAAATTGTGGAAGCTTGACAGTATATTCTATTGATGAGGCTGTGGAGAAACAGGCTCTCACATATATTGATGGTGGGATTTTCAATTGATAATACCTCTTGTGGAGGGCAGTCTGACAGAGTCTATCAAAATTAAATTCCTTTGACACATTAATCCCACATCTGAAAATTTATGATATATATATATGATATATATGTACATATACACATGTAATTTGCACATCTACGTTCAAAGTTTTTCATTGTAACAGTGTTTTGAGATTGGAAGCAACTCAAATGCCCATCGATCAGAGACTAGTTAAATAAATTATGGTATATCCATTCTATGAATACTTTGCAATGATTAAAAAACAAAAAGATCTCTGTACACCAATAGAAAGAGCTACAAGATGTATTATTAAATAAAATAATCAAGGTGCTTGTGGAAGGAAAGTAATAAAAGTAGTTAACTGGATAAATGAACAGTGTGGGTTGTGTTGAAAGTGAGGGTCTTCATTTTATACTTTTATGTAATATTTGATTTTTGTACCAGGTCAATATATTACCTGTTGAGAAATTTAAAATTAAAAAAGTAGGTGAAGGAATTGTGGCAAAAGCAGAATAAGGAAACCAAAACCTTGGATTTCTTTATATCACGTTTAGAATGGTTCAGGTACTTCTGGAATGGAGATAATAGAAGTATTAGTAGCAGTAACACTAGCAGAAAACTTTTATATTGGGTGGTTTTTACGGGCCAGACACAGAAATAAGTAAAAAGCACTTTGTATGCAGTGTGTATATGCTTATAAATTATGTCATTTAATGGTATAACAGCTCTATGAGGAAATTGCTATTATTTCTCCTGTTTTATGGAAGACTATGCTGAAGCTTAGGATTCTTGAGGAACTTATCCAAGGTTACACTGCTAGCAAATGGCAGAGCCAAGAGTCAGCCTGGTCTACGTCATGAGCCTGTCCTGTTAGGCATTCATACATAGTGATCATATATATGTGGTTATACCATACTCATGAAGAATATCTTCTACGGGTCCTCAGAGAACACTTATGTAATGAACAACATATCCCATAATATCCTGATGGTTGAGTAAATATAGCAATGAGGTGTACTCAATTGTTTCTCATAATGTTGTTCTGTATTGGTTGAAACCTAACAAAAGTACAGTTTTGGTGTTGGCCACATATCATGTGAACTTTTGAGTATTTACTAGACTGAATGGGCTGCAAATTTTTCAGACTGCCTTACACAAATTATTTTCTTCTGAGCCAAGCCTTTGACGATGAATGTCACTAAGTTTGAGGTTATAGTCCCCAAGGGTACCTAGAAAATATTTATTGTTTTGTTTTGACTGGAGAGCCATATATTTTAGTAGGCAGCTGAGGTAAAGTAACGAAGGATTGATACCTTTTATGAAAGCTGTGCTGCTTAACACAAATGTATGAATAAAAGGCTAATTGTCCTCTTTATTAATGAGGTCTGAGGGCAGGGCAAGATTTCCGTCAGGTATTGGTTTTAGGTCTAATCTAAATTTAATATAAATGGAGAGTTATAGCCCCTAAAATGCAGTGTCAGAGGTTGAAAACCAGTGGCCTGTAGGCCATATTCAACTTGCTCGTGATTTTAGCTTCACTTGCAGAGGTTTTTGTTTTTGTTTTTTAACTGAATGCCAACATTTAACATTTGAGAGATTCCACATAGAGATCCAAGTTTCTGCTGTTTCTCGGAAAATTGGTATGACATCCTTAACCTCTGTTTCCTACCTGGCAACATTCAGTTGTTTTTAGACAGAGCCTGCGTTCGCCAGTTTTCCACAGGTCTCCTCAGGTACATCACCTGCTGGCCCTGTAGGTGTCGAGCTTTTTTTACCTTGTTTTACATTACAGAACATTGCTGTAGAACTGAGCTATTATATCAGCCTTTTAATACCATTTTTCTTAAGTAAAGCCCCAAACTTTTGTAAGTATTAATTTTTTGCACATTTGTGGTAGATATCAACCTTAAGATTTAATATATTATTTTGACAAATGGATGTATTTAGTCATTCACCATACTTGAACACTTGTATTTTTTGGTATGGTACTTATATAAGTGCCATCTCTTTTATTGTTGGAGATCTGGTTGATATAAATTTTGGATTTGTTATTATTATAATTAATAGCTTTTTAAAAGTTTGTTTCTTTAGAAAGAATTTGACTTTTGAAAGTTACGACATTAACTTTAAATCAAGGATTTATATCATAATCCTTTGATACTGGGTTTTTTTCTTGATATACTGCTTTGTGAGTGATGAGTTATTTTTTGTAAAATAAAAATTAAAAATAAATTATGCTTAACTGTGTAATTGCTAGATTAAGAATTTCTATGTAGAAAAGCATAATAGACATTCAAGATTTTTTCTTTCGAAAACTATTGGCCTTGTAGCTAGTTATTTTCTGTAATTCAGACTTTTAAAATACTGGGTTTTGTCTTGTTATGAATCGATTTTTTTTTGTACACAAAATATGTAGAGGAGTGATCATTTTTATTTTAAGAAATTTTTTTATCATTTTATACTTTTTTATCCAAAACCTACTTGGGAGATAATAATGAATTTTGGTCAAACTTCTTTTTTTATGATTTCAGGACAAAAATTGCCCAAGATATTGAGAGGCTAATACATCAGAGTGATATAATAGATCGAGTGGTATATGACTTAGATAACCCAAAGTAAGTATGCTTTTTGTTTGTTTTACTTTTATTGGTTTTATTCCTACTGTAAAATTTCAGTGTTCTTTTAAAAGACAAAAAAATATAGTTAACTTCCACCTAGTTAACCCTCACTACGTTTTCATCTTTTAGCAGAGATGTAATGGTAATGTAAATCATGTTTATTTATTTAAATAGAATGTATCGCAAGCTTTTATTTGATCTTAGGTGGGCTTTTAATGGGTTTAATAAGGGAAAGGTCACAAACTGATGCTTTGTTTTTAAAAACTGAAATTACCTCCACTTAAGAGAGTGGAGATAGCACATGAATGCTGCAATCTTGTCCTGTAATACTGAGCCTTCATTTCCTTAGGACAACAAATTACCATCCCCTTTAGAAGGAACATATGCTTCCTAACTCTCCCCAGTCCCCACTTCTCTCTTTTGTCTCTTACTGCTTACCATCTGCTTCAGTCCTTTAAGTTACTTGCCTGACCTTTGAAGCCATTTGTTTGTGATCCTTGATGTTTTAACATCACTTCCAATTTAGGATTATCACTGGTACCATTGTATTTTATGGTTTAAATATAAGTAAATAAGTGAAAATGAAAAATGATGAAGGTGACTACTATTTATCAAATAAGAAATTTAATCAACCTGCACGTGGGTTTTCCCTCTCCCTCAACATTCTAATATTTTGGGGAAGTTTCATATTTCAGTAGTCTCGTTTGGAAGAAATAAAACATTTTAAAAAGATTTCTGTTAGAGAGTTAGGGTAAAGTTATGTCAGAGCCAATGACTGAATTTGAAATAATATTCTCAAAAATGAAAAACAAATCTACCTTATTCATAACTTCTTAGTTATTTCTAAAATTTTTGTGATTAGCACTGACTATAAATGTGGGAACAGATCTCTACTCGTAATTATAATTTTTTTGTCTATAAATATTAGCCGAAGTGTGTATTTTGCTTGTGTTGGTTTTGTTCTTTGGTTTAAAAATAATGAGGAGGGTGAGGCAGCAATAATGGTGTATTTGTAATTTGTAGTGTAGTTTTATTTTTTGCTCACTTGTTTAAATGCAATGTATTTTATTATTCTTACTTTAAAATTTCATTTAGTTATACCACTCCAGAAGAAGGAGATATTTTGAAGTTTAACTCCAAATTTGAATCTGGGAATCTGCGCAAAGTAATTCAAATTAGAAAGTAAGTCATTAAAAATTTTCCCATTTTGTATGTGCACAGATTATTTTCCTAATTTTCATCAAATTTGTTTATTTTCTGTTTCAGAAATGAATATGACCTTATTCTGAACTCAGATATAAATAGTAATCATTATCATCAGTGGTTTTACTTTGAAGTCAGTGGAATGCGACCAAGCATTGCTTATAGGTTCAACATCATTAACTGTGAAAAGTCCAACAGTCAATTTAATTATGGTAAGACAACTTTCTTTCCCAATTTAGAGGGCATGCAGGCATTGTAACTGTAGGATAGAAGTTTTAAAAAAATTACTAATGTTTTTTAAAAGTTTCAGTGTTCTTTTTTTTTTCTAGTTTTCAAAATTCAGATATTTATGCAAGATTTGGCATAAACTAAGCTTTGCTTTGTTGATGAAAAGAGTTACCCTTATAAAAGCAAGCCCTTTAAAATGTAATAAGTGAGGTTGATTTCATCCAAATTGAATACAACTATAAAGATTTATTTATGCTGCTTAAAATCAAGTTTTTAATAAAGTCTGTTCATCCAGAAGAGAATTACATAAAGCAGTCTCTTTTTAACTGTTTATTTTGAATAGATTCATAAAAAGTTAAAGTACTGTAGAAGTTGCAGAAAGGTTCCACGTTCTCTTCACCAGATTTCCTCTCATGGTTACATCTTACATAGCTGTACTGGAATACCAAAGTCAGGGTTTCAAATACTAGTGCTATATAGGTAGATGGCATTATTTACTAACTATATTTATTTATTCACTTTTATAAAATAGTACTTACTACTTTAAGCTTCATTAAAATATTTTGATTTTTACACTAAAAAGCACACATTTTGGAGCGATGCTTCTCTATTAAAAAAAAAACTATACTTCTGTGTGATAAATAATTTCTTCCTTTAGTGTCATTTTAAATTTAAAATGAATAAAATTCTGTAAAACTAAATCAAAACAATGAGACAGATGGCTGCTTTAGTTTTTAAGTTTCCCCTGCCCTTTGGGTATTTTTGTATGTATATCATCCTTTCCAAACCCACTTTGTGGAGAATTTGGAAAACACAGTGTTGTTAAGAAGAAAATTAAAACCATCAACAGTACATCATCCAGAGAAACTTATTTTATTTGTTTATTTTTTATAAATTTATTTTATTTATTTATACATTTATGGCTGTGTTGGGTCTTGTTGCGGTGAGCAGGGGCTACTCTTCGTTGTGGTGCACGGGCTTCTTATTGCGGTGGCTTCTCTTGTTGCAGAGCACGGGCTCTAGGTGCGCAGGCTTCAGTAGTTGTGGCATGTGGGCTCTAGAGTGCAGGCTCAGTAGTTGTGACACACAGGCTTAGCTGCTCTGCAGCATGTGGCATCTTCCTGGACCAGGGCTGGAACCCATGTCCCCTGCATTGGCAGGCGGATTCTTAACCACTGCGCCACCAGGGAAGCCCGAGAAACTTATTTTAATGTTTGTTGTTTCTTTCCAGCTTTTAAAATAATGCAGTATGTGATTTCTCCATACATATAGTTATGTATTTATTAAAAAAAATAATGCTCACAACCCACGCAGTTTCATAGTCTATATTTTAACCAAACATTATATTTATATTGTCAGTATTTTTCTGGTTATTAAATATCCATCTGAAGCAGAGTTTAATGGACATCCTATGGAAGTTCTGTAACTCATTTATCCAAACATTCTTTTGTTGGACTTGCTTTTTTTTTTCCTTCCAGTTTTATTGAGATATAACCGACCCTACAGCACTATATAACTTTAAAGTGTACAGCATTATGATTTGACTTATATTATGAAATGATTACAATGTTTAGTGAACCTATTACAACTTAAGTTGTTTCTAATTATTTTCTATTTTAAATACTACTGAGGTAAACATTATTGTGCTAAATATTTGTGTGTATAATAATTTAGTTACACATTCACAGAAGTGGAATTTCTTTGTCTGCCAGCTGTAAATGTGTGTTTGTTTTTTTTTCTGATTAGGAACAGTGGATCTTATGGGATCCACTGTCCAAATTAGGGAATTTGGTAAAGAAAATACACTTCAGAGGAGAATCTCTAGGAAGGAAAGAGAAGAAAAAAATCCGCTGTTTAGCATTTTGTTAGCCATCCTTAAACTTATTCACATTCACATAATTTTAAAATTAAATTTTACCCTTTTATAGATTTGGGATCACAATATGAAAACTCGTTTGTAATCTATATTTTTAAACTACACAATATATTGTAAAAACATTTCCCCATGCCATTACATATTTTCAGCAACATTATTACTGATGTTTGTACAGTATTCTATTGAGCAATGTACAATAATTATTTAAATGATAACAGATTGACGAGAATTTGTCTTTTTCAACATGTCAAATTTACGAGCTGTGTTGCAATAGATATCCTTAATTATTTTTTTGTGTGTATGTTTCTGCTTATTGCTTTGCCATAAATTCCTCCAAGTAGAATTTCTCAAAGGAAATGAACTTATGTTGGTGAAGACTAGGGAAAATGGGTCCTTACAGTGTTGGTGGGAATGTTGAATTAGTTCAGCTTCTTTGAAGTGCATTTGATAGTATGATTTTAGTGTTTATATTTAACTTCATCCATGCAGGATTTATTTTGGTATATTCTGTGAATTGGGATCTAACGTAATCCTATCGTTTGTAGTTAAGCAGCTTTAGCTGAACTAATTCTTTCTCAAAAGAGTTTTAAACTGTTGTTGATGAATTCATTGAGTTGTCAGACGTTTACATGTGTAACTCATTTGCAACTCTATTCCTGACCCACTAGTAAAAACAAGATAGGGAACATCACTCAGAAGACGTTGTACATTGTTGCCCTGTTATAATTGTTATAGAAAACGGTCAGTTTAGAAGAAAACAGATTAGAAACTGGTTTAAGGTATCACACTATTGCTTACTCATAATTTCTGACTTTCTGTGTTTTTTTTTTTAAATTAATTAATTTATTTATTTTTGGCTGTGTTGGGTCTTCGTTTTTGTGCGAGGGCTTTCTCTAGTTGCGGCAAGCGGGGGCCACTCTTCATCACGGTGCGCGGGCCTCTCACTGTTGCGGCCTCTCTTCTTGCGGAGCACAGGCTCAAGACGCGCAGGCTCAGTAGTTGTGGCTCACGGGCCCAGTTGCTCCGCGGCATGTGGGATCTTCCCAGACCAGGGCTCGAACCCGTGTCCCCTGCATTGTCAGGCAGATTCTCAACCACTGCGCCACCAATTTGGGTCGAATTATTCTGACCTGTTAGTCATACTGTGTATCCCTTTTGGTTTGAAACTCCACAACTCTCGCAAGCTGTGGCCTTCACAATATACTAGCATTTGTTTGGGGGCTGTATGTTGCTCTAGCACCACTTGATTTTAATTATTCTGACCTTTCAGTCTTGTGTAACATCATTGTTGCTCTAGAACCATTTTGTTTTTTAAATTATTTTGACTTTATAATATAGTTTAACATCCTGTAGTCTTTTTCAAAAACAATTTAACAACTTTTTCTAACTTTATTTTTCCTGAATAGTTTATTCTGAATATCATTCTGTGTAATTTTATCAAGTGCCCCAAATTTCTATTGCATTAAACATTATAGAATAATGTGGGAGAAATCGGATTTCTTATATTGTATTCGATCTTGCCACTTAGGAACATGGTGTATTTGTTTACTCAAGTTTTTTATGTTCTCACCTAAATTTTTTAGTTTTCTTTTTGTAAGTTCCATATATTTAAGTATACCATCATTCTTAAGTATTTTATGTATTTCTTTTTTCTGTTGTGAAAGAGTACTTCTCCCTATTTTCAAGCTTGTTATTATTTATAATTAAGAAAGCTAAGGATTTTTATATGTTTACTTGAAAATCAGACTCCTTAGTTTCTTATTAGTTCTCATAGTTTCTCAGTTGATATTTTGAATTTTCTTGGTAGGTCCCTAGAATTTCTCCTTATCCCTAGTTATATCGTATATGTTTCATTGCTTTTGGCTGGAACTTTGAGATTGTTTAAACTAAAAGGAGACTTTGGGCATCCTTGTTTGATTTTGAATTTAATGTGAGTGCTGTTTGTATGTGTGTGTGTGTGTGTGTGTGTATTTTTTTTTTTTTTTTTGTGGCGGTGCCCTGCGACATGCGGGATCTTAGTTCCCCGACCAGGGATCGCACCCGCGCCTCCTGCATTGGGAGCGTGAAGTCTTAACCTGCTGGACTGCCAGGGAAATCCTGCTAGTATTTATGTTATGTATGTTAGCTCGTTTTGGGATACATATTCTTTCTTATACTAAAGAATTGCTATTTTTACTGAGTTTTTAAAAATCAGAAATATTTTATTTCACTTTTTGCATTTATCAGTGTGACCATATATTGCTGTGAGCTGTTAATGTGCTGTATTATAATTATTTAATAATGTTTCTACTAGTGAACCATCCTTGAGTTTCAGAAATTAGTCTGTTTTGCCCTGTGAGTTAATCTTTAATACAAATATTTTGCATTTGTTAGTATTTTGTTTAAAGGTTTTTACATCATTGGTCATAAGTTAGACAAGACAATTTCCTGATTGGAGGACTATCTTTTTATAGTTTTGGAAGCAGGCTAATGCTAACATTGAACACTTAAATGAACAGCTTTTATTTCCCTACCCAGTGTTCTGGAGCAGTTTAAATAGCATTTATATGTTTTCATGAAACTTGGAAATAATGCACCTCTAAAGTAGTCTGATTCTGTGCCCCTTTTTGGGGGGGAGAGGGAGCATCTGGATAACTTCTTCAGTTTTATGTGAGTCCATATAGTCTAGTTTTCTATTTTTTACTGAGGCAGTCTTGATGATTTATTTTTTCTTACACAGGTGACATTTAGATTTTCAGAATTCACTAGCAGAGAGTTGTATGCGATATCTGTAGTATGTGTACTTGCATGTCCCCTTGTTTGCTTTCCTTTTTGTGTGTGTGTGCTTAAAACATAATTTGTTTTATTTTACTATTTTAAAAACCTGGCTCTTAGTTTTATTCATTATTTCCTTTAAAAGTTTTTTTTTTTTTTAATTTATTAATTTCTCCCTTGTTCTCCCTGCAGGTTGATATTTTTTCTCTTTCTAACTTCTAGTTTATTTGCTTAAATTTATTTAAATTTATTTTTGTTTGATGATCAAGCATTTAGGGTTTTTTTTTAATTGAGGTATAGTTGATTTACAATATTATATTAATTTTAGGTGTACAACATATTGATTCAAAATTTTTATAAATTACAATCCATTTATAGTTATTAAAAATATTGGCTCTATTCCCTGTGTTGTACAATATCCTTGATGCTTAATTGTTTTATACATAGTACTTTGTACCTCTTAATCCCCTGCCCCTATCTTGCCCCTCCCACCTCCCCACTTCCCACTGGTAACCTAGTTTGTTCACAATATCTGTGATTCTGTTTCTTTTTTGTTATGTTCACTATTTTGTTTTATTTTTTATATTCCACATATACATGATAAAATACAGTATTTGTCTTTCTCTGTCTGGCTTATTTCACTGAGCATAATGCCCTCCTGGTCCATCCATGTTGTTGTAAATGACAAATGTTATTCTTTTTTATGGCTGAGTAGTATTCCATTTGTGTGTGTGTGTGTGTGTGTGTGTGTGTGTATACACCGCATCTTCTTTATCCATTCATCTGTTCATGGGCAGTTAGGTTGTAAATAATATGAATATTGGGGTTCATGCTTATTTCGGGGCTCCCTGTCTGTTTCATTGATCTGTGTATCCATGTTTGTGCCAGTACCATACTGTTTTGATTACTGAAGCTTTGTAGTGTAGTGTGAAGTCAGGGAGCATGGTACCTCCAGCTCTGTTCTTCTCTTTCAAGATTGTTTTGGCTATTCAGGGTCTTTTATGTTTCCATACAAATTTTAAATTTATTTGTCCTAGTTCTGTGAACAATGCCATTGGTATTTTGATGGGGATTGCATTAAATCTGTAGATTGCGTTGGGTAGTATGGTTATTTTAACAATACTGATTCTTCCAATCCATGAACATGATGTGTCTCTCCATCTGTGTCTTCTTCAGTTTCATCAGTGTCCTTTTGTTTTTCGAGTACAGGTCTTTTACCTCCTTAGGTAGGTTTATTCCTAGGTATTTTATTCTTTTTTGATGCATTGGTACATGGAATTGTTTCTTTAATTTCTCTTTCTGATAGTTCGTTGTTTGTGTATAGAAATGCAACAGACTTCTATATATTAGTTTTGAATCCTGCAACTTTACTGAATTCATTGAAGAGCTCTAGTCGTTTTTTGGTGGCGTCTTTAGGATTTTCTATATATAATGTCATGTCATCTGCAAACAATGACAGTTTTACTTCCTGTTTTCCAATTTGGATTCCTTTTATTACTCTTTGTTATCTGAAAGCTGTGGCTAGGACTTCTAATACTATATTGAATAAAAGTGAGGAGAGTGGGCATCCTTGTCTTGTTTCTGATCTTAGAGGAAATGCTTTCAGCTTTTCATCATTGAGTATGATGTTAGCTGTGGGCTAATAATATATGGCCTTTATTATGTTGAGGTATGTTCCCTCTGTACCCACTTCCTGTAGAGATTTTATCATAAGTGGATGTTGAAATTTGTCAAAAGCTTTTTGTGCATCTTTTGAGATGATCATATCGTTTTTATTCTTCAATTTGTCAATGTGGTGTATCACATTGATTGATTTGCGGATATTGAACCATCCTTGCATCCTTGCAATAAATCCCACTTGATAATGGTGTACGGTCTCCTTTTAACATATTGTTGGATTCAGTTTGCTAATATTTTGTTGAGCATTATTGAGTCTGTGTTCATCAGTGATATTAGCTTGTAATTTTCTTTTTTTGTGATCTGTTTGTCTGATTTTGGTGTCAGGGTGATGCTAGCCTCATAGAATGATTCCTTTAGGAATCATTCCTCAGCAACTTTTTAGAATAGTTTGAGAAGGATAGGTGTTAGCTCTTCTCTAAATGTTTGGTGGAATTCACCTGTGAAGCTATCTGGTCCAGGACTTTTGTTTTCTGGGAGTTTTTAAATTTCTGATTCAATTTCATTATGGGTAATTGCTCTGTTTATGTTTTCTATTCCTTCTTGGTTCAGTCTTGGGAGATTGTACATTTCTAGGACTTTGTCCATTTCTTCTAGTTTGTACATTTTATTGGCATATCTCTTATGATTCTTTTTATTTCTGTGGTGTTGCTTATAAATTCTCCTTTTTTATTTCTGATTTTTATTGATTTGTGCCCTCTTTTTTTCTCAATGAGTCTGGCTAAAAGTTTATCAATTTTGTTTATTTTTTCAAAGAACCAGCTTTTAGTTTCACTGATATTTTCTATTGTTTTTATTAGTCTCTATTTTATTAATTCTTGATCTTTATGATTTCTTTCCTTCTACTAACCTTGGGTTTTGTTTGTTCTTTTTCCTTTAGGTGTAAGGTTTTTTTTTTTTTTTTGGTTTAAAGTTAGGTTGTTTATTTGAGATTTTTCTTGTTTCCTTAGGTAAGCTGTATTGCTTTAAAATTCCCTCTTAGAACTGCTTTTGTTGCATCATATAGAATTTGGATTTATTGTGTTTTTTTTTTTTTTTTTTTTTTTTTTTTAAACATCTTTATTGAAGTATAATTGCTTTACAATGGTGTGCTAGCTTCTGCTTTACAACAAAGTGAATCAGTTACACATATACATATGTTGCCATATCTCTTCCCTCTTGCATCTCCCTCCCTCCCACCCTCCCTATCCCACCCCTCTAGGTGGTCACAAAGCACCGAGCTGATCTCCCTGTGCTATGCGGCTGCTTCCCACTAGTTATCTATTTTACATTTGGTAGTGTATATATGTCCATGACACTCTCTCACCCTGTCACATCTCACCCCTCCCCCTCCCCATATCCTCAAGTCCATTCTCTAGTAAGTCTGTGTCTTTATTCCCATCTTGCCACTAGGTTCTTCATGACCTCTTTTTTTTTTTTTTTTTTCCCTTAGATTCCATATATATGTGTTAGCATACTGTATTTGTTTTTCTCTTTCTGACTTACTTCACTCTGTATGACAGACTCTAACTCCATCCACCTCATTACAAACACCTCCATTTCATTTCTTTTTATGGCTGAGTATTGTGTTTTTGTTTTCATTTGTCTCCAGGTTTTTTTTTTTTTCAGAGATCCATTGGTTGTTTAGGAGCATATTGTTTAGCCTCCATGTGTTTGTGTTTTTGGCAGTTTTTTTTTTTTTTTGTAGTCTCATGGCATTGTGGTCAAAAAAGATGCTTGATATGATTTCAATTTTCTTAAATTTACCGAGGCCTGTTTTGTGGCCTAGCATGTGATCTATCCTGGAGAATGTTCCATATGCACTTGTAAAGAATGTGTTATCTGCTGCTTTTGGACAGAGTGTTCTATATATATGTATTAAATCCATCAGCTCTAATGTGTCATTTAAGGGCAGTGTTACCTTATTGATTTTCTGTCTGGATGATCTGTCCATTGATGTAAGTGGGTGTTAATGTCCACTACTAATATTGTGTTATTGTTGATTTCTCCCTTTATGTCTGTTAATATTTGCTTTTTGTATTTAGGTGCTCCTATGTTGGGTGCATATATATTTGTAATTGTTATATTTTATTCTTGGATTGATCCCCTGATCATTATATGATATGCTTCTTTGTCTCTTGTCACAGTCTTTGTTTTAAAATCTATTTTGTCTCATACAGGTATTGCTACCGTGGCTTTCTTTTGATTTCCATTTGCGTGGAATACCTTTTTCCATCCCCTCACTTTCAATCTGTTTGTGTCTTTGGATATGAAGTGAGTCTCTTGTAGACAGCATATATTACAGGTCTTGTTTTTGCATCCATTCAGCTGCTCTCTGTCTTTTGATTAGAGCATTTATTCTATTTATATTTAAAGTAATTATTGATACTTATGTACTTACTGCCACTGTGTTAATTGTTTTGGAGTTGTTTTTGTAGGTCCTTTTTGTTTCTTTTTTTTGTTCTCTTCCCCTATGATTTGATGACTGTCTTTAGTGTTATGTTTGGATTCCTTTTTCTTTTGTGTATGTATCTATTATAGATTTTTGTTTTGTTGTTACCATGAGGTTTATATGTAGCAATCTGTATTTATATACATGATTATTTTAGGTTGGTGATCTCTTAATTTCAAATGCATTGTAACAACCCTGCATTTGTACTCTTCTCTCCTCACAATTACCATTTTCGATATCATATATATTTTACATCTGTTTGTTGTGTGTATTCCTTAACTGCTTATTGTGGATATAGCTTATTTTACTGCTTTTGTCTTTTAACCTTCCTACTAGCTCTGTACATGTTGTTTTACTACCTTTACTGTATGTTTGCCTTTACTGATGAGCTTTTTCCTTTCATAATTTTCATGTTCCTAGTTGTAGCCTTTTCTTTTTCACTTAGAGAAGTCCTTTTAACATTTCTTGTAAAGCTGGTTTGTTGGTGCTGAACTCTTTTAGCTTTTGCTTGTCTGCAAAACGTTTGATCTCTCCATCAAATCAGAATGAGAGCCTTGCCAGGTAGAATATTCTTGATTGTAGGTTTTTCCCTTTCATCATTTTAAATATATCATGCCACTCCCTTCTGGCCTACAGAGTTTCTGCTGAAAAGTCAGCTGATAGTCTTATGGGAGTTCCCTTTTATGTAACTTAGTGCTTTTTCCTTGCTCCTTTTAATATTCTCTCCTTTTAAAATGTTTTTGCGGGGCTTCCCTGGTGGCGCAGTGGTTGAGAGTCTGCCTGCCAATGCAGGGGACACGGGTTCGAGCCCTGGTCTGGGAGGATCCCACATGCCGCGGAGCAACTGGGCCCGTGAGCCACGATTACTGAGCCTGCGCGTCTGGAGCCTGTGCTCCACAACGGGAGGGGCCACGATGGTGAGAGGCCCGCGCACCGCGATGAAGAGTGGCCCCCACTTGCCGCAACAGGAGAAAGCCCTCGCACAGAAACGAAGACCCAATGCAGCCATAAATAAATAAATAAATAAATAATTAAAAAAAAAAAAAAAAAAAAAACGGACTGCTGGGCTCTACCCTGAGCTTTAAAAAAAAAAAAAAAACAAAAAATGTTTTTGCCATTTTAATAACACTGTGTCTTGGTGTGGTCCTCTTTTGGTTGATCCTGTTTGGGACTCTCTGTGCTTTCTGCACTGGGTTGTCTGTATCCTTTCACAAGTTAGGGAAATTTTCAGCTATAATTTCTTCAAATGTGTTATTTGCTCCTTTGTCTCTTCCTTTTGGGACCCCTATAATGTGAATCCTAGTATGCTTGATGTTGCCCCAGAGGTCTCTAACTGTCCTTATTTCTTTTTATTCTTTTTTCTGTTCAGCGTCAGTGATTTCCACTATTCTTGTCTTCCAGGTTGCTGATCCTTTTCCTCTGTATCATTTAGTCTTCTATTGATTCCTTACAGTGTAATTTTTGTTTCATTTATTGTGTTTTTCATCTCAGTTTGGTTGTTCTTTATATTTTCCAACTCTTCGTTAAAAACTTATAATTTCCTGCCCTGTGCATCTTTACTTCTCCTGAGTTCTTTCATCATCCTTATGATCATTACCTTGAACTCTTTCTTGGGTAGATTGCCTATATTTACTTCACTTTGTTCTTCTTCTGGGGTTTTATCTTATTCCTTCGTTTGAAACGTGTTCCTCTGTCAACTTATTTTGCCTAAGTTGCTGTTTTTGTTTTTATGTATCTGGTATGTTGGTTATGTTTCCTGACCTTAGAAAAGTACCCTTTTGTAGGAGATGTTCTCTGCGCCCCAGCTGTGTACTTCTCTCTGGTCACTAGAACTGTGTGCTCTAGTGGTGCCTCCTATATGGGCTTTTTGGGTCCTTCTATTGTGGTGGGCTGACCACTGTGGGTGGACTGGTAGGTGTGGCTGGCCCCTGGTCTGGTTGGTTGCCAAGCCCTGCCTTGTGTGGAGGCTGCCAGCCACTGATTGGTAGGGCTGGGTCGTGAGGTGGCTGGCTGTGGAACCCCAGAGGGCCTTAGGGCTAGTGCTGGCTCACTGGTGGACAGAGTTGGGGTCCAGGAAATCCTGGGGCCGGTACTCACTCACTGGTGGCTGAAGCCAGGTCTTGGAGCTGGTGCTGGTCTTACTGGCAAGCAGAGCTGGGTCCTGGGGTCTGGCTAGAGGGCCCAGGGGTCCCAGAGCTGGTGTCAGACCACTGGAGGGTGGGGCTGGTTCATGATACAACTGGCTGCAGGGTTTGGGGTGTCCTGAAACTTGTCTTGGCTTGCTGGTAGGTGGGACTAGGGCCCAACTGTCCCAGGTCTGGTGCTTGCCTGCTAGTGGTTGGGCTGGGTCCTGCCCCGGCAGGCTTCAGGGCTGAGGTTGTCCTGGGGCTGGTGAGTGCCCACTGGTGGGTGAGACTGGTCTTGAGGCTAGAGCAGGCTTGCTTTTGGGCAGGGGCTGGGCCCAGTGGGTCCTGGGGCTGGTGCCTGTCCAGTGGTATGTGAGGCTGGTCCTGAGGCCAGTGTCAGCTTCCTGCTGGTAGGTGGAGTTGGGTCTTGGAATCTCTGCCTGTAGGGCCCTGGGGATCCCAGATCTAGTGCCTGCACACTGGGGTGTGGGGCCAGGTCCTGGGCCCTCGGGTGGGCACAGCTGTGTCTGGGGCAGCTGTCTGTTCAGGGGTTCTTAAGGCAGCCTGCCTGTTGGTGGGTGGGGGTATGTCTTGGCCCAGTTAGTTGCTTGGGCTCAGGTGGCCCAGAACTGGTGCCTACAGGCTGTTGAGTCCTGGGGTCCTGGGGCTAATAAGCTAGAGGGAGGATTCCACAGTGATACTTGCCAGCACCAGTGTCTGATAGAACGAGCACCCAAAGATGGCTGCCCCCAGTGTCTGTGTCCTTAGGGTGAGCTCCAGTTGCCTCTTGCCTCTCTGGGAGACTTCTCAAGATCAGCAGTTAGGTCTGACCCAGGCTCCTTTCAAATTACTTCTTTTTCCCTGGACCCTGGAACATGTGAGATGTTGTGTGTGTCCTTCAGGAGTAGAGTCTGTTTCCCACAGCCCTGCAGCCCCCCTGAATTTAAGCCCTGCTAGCCTTCAAAGCCAAACATTCTCAAGGCTTGTTTCCTGGCACAGGACTCCTGGGCTAGGGAGCCTCATGTGGGGCTTAGACCCCTTGCTCCCTGGGGAGAACCTCTGCAATTGTATTCTCCTGTTTGTGGACTGCCCACTGAGGGGCATGTGTCTTGACTATACCATGACTCTCCCCCTCCTACCCATCTCGTTGTGGTTCTTCTTTATATCTTTAGTTGTAGAAGATCTTTTCTGATAGGTTCTAGTCTTTTTCATAGGTGGTTCTGCAGATAGTTGTGATTTTGGTGTGCCCCTGAGAGGAGGTGAGCTCAGGGTCTTTCTACTCTGCCATGTTGGGAAGTCTCCTGCAAGCATTTAGGTTTTGGATTTGTTCTCGATTACAACTTAATTCTGTATCCCCTCCCCTCCAGATTTTGATACTAAGACCTCCTTGTTATTTTCTAGATGGCTTCTAATTGTGTTTGGTTTTGGTATCCCTTTTGGTCCAAGAATTATTTAGAAAAGGGTTTGTTATATTTTTAGTTGGTTAAATTATTTTGGCTATAATTTTTCTCATTGCATTCAAATTTTAATCAGTTTTGTTCATAGATGTGAAATTTATGATTTGAAATAATTTTTATGGCTTAATATCTGATCAGTTTTAGTGTTCACAGGTTCTTGGAAAGTATGTATTCTTTGTTGGCAACATAATTTAACATACATTGTTAAGTTTATTGTTATAAAACGGTTTGTTCAGTTTTCTGTATCCTTTTTATTTTTTATCTTGTCTACTTGCCCAAGGCTTAAGAAAACTCAACAGTCTTTCACTTCTATTGTGTTTCTGTCAATACCTCATTTAAAATGAGGTATTTAAAATATATACATATTTTTTCTATTTTAATGCTGTATCATTTGGCACATAGACATTTATAACTTTTCCTGTTCCTTTTGTGTATACCCATTAACAGTATAAAATAGTCACATTCATTCCATTCAGTATCTTTTGCCCAGAATTGTATTTTTATATTATATTGATTTGAATTTGTTTGATACATCTTTGCTGATTGTTTTTGTAAATAGAGGTTGCATTTTGTTGTTCGACCCTTGCCTTTTAAAATGTGATTTTAACCTATTTAAAATTCTTTTTATAATTGATACTTTTTTAATGTTTTCTATTTTTGCTGTTCTTTATTTTCTTTATGTGTTATTCTTTAAGGGCCTACAAGGTGTAGTACGACACTTCTTTTAGCTGTGGGAAACCAAAATATGTATATATAAAAATAGATTGTGAGGCATATTCTGTACTGGATTTCTTTCAGTCCTGCTCCATCTGTCTTAAGTTTAGTAGAGATTCCTCCCAGATTCTGACAAGAAGTTGTCTGTTGTGAGTCTTTCATTTTCCTATATTTGTAAGTATTTAACTAGGAGGTTGGTAGAAGCTGTAGAAAGAGTTGTTAGGTAGATGTAATTTTTAAATGAACTGTACTATTAGATTTGTTAGGGTAATGCAACATACAGCAAATCTTGGTTTGTCTGAACATCAATAGAGTTAGAAGAAGGGAGAGACCAATATTTTAGTAAATTAGAATTCAACATTTTAAGAAATGATAACCAGGTATGTAGTTAATGTTAATTGTCATGAGATTCATATTGAATTCACTTCAGGGATGGTAATGATGACTGGAGATATTTGCAGTGGAAGCATCTTCAGCTGGAAGAATTTATTTAATTGCCATGCATGATTGAAGTCAGGAAATAATATTAATTAGGAAATTGTAAAAAAATTTTTTTGCCCCATTGGGACATGCTGCTTGCGGGAGTATTTAAATGTTGGTTCTTCTAGCAGATGTGCCCAATAGAGGTCTTGTTCTTTGGCAGTGTCCCTCAAAAAAGAGCAGAATTATAGTTTCTTTTGTTTCACAAGTTGCCCTTTTCTTGGAGAATTTTTAGGTGATTCTATTAAATATTAGTTTTCTCACAATGAATGATCTTATTTGTAAATTTGTATATGAGAATTCATATCACTATATACTACTGATATATCTGTTGTAATCCGTCACTCCCTCCCCCCTCTCGGGCCCCCCCCTTACTTGAAAGGTGTTTGCTCAAATTACCACTAGATGGCAGTCTTGCGTTTTAGTAACTTAGAGCTTTAGTCACAAGCTCCCTCTTTCTCCCCCTGCCCTCCCTCCCCCATATCTTCCAGACATATGAAGATTTTTAACTACTCTCTTATATAAATTGAACATATGTGGAACCAGGCAACAAAATAGAATTTCGGAGTCAATTCTGTAGCATTCCCACCTTGCTCACATTAGTTAATTCCATACTTGGAAGTTGAGCTATCTCTTGACTAAAGAAGTCTTCCCTGACTCCCCAGACTGGTTTAGTCCCCTTGATAAATGTTGCTTGTAATTTTTTCCTTTTTAGGGCGCTCTTCACAGTTTTATGTTGTTTTTGTATGTGGCTGATTAATACCTTTCCTCTCTATGTGCCCCTCCCCGCAAACTGTTTGTATATTCCACAAGATCAGGGACAGTATCTGTTGCTGACCACTGTTATCTATAGTAAGGCATTTAGTAGATGTTCAGTTAAATAGTTATTAAATAAATGAGGCAATGGATGAATGAACTATGAAGATCCTATTAGGAACATAAAATGCCACACACAAAATATATGTCAAGAAGACTAGTTCAGTTTATGATCATCGTTTTCTAAATATTTTTTTTGAAATAATTTCAAACTTACCGAAAAGTTGTACCCTTTATCTAAATGTTGGGCTTCGAAAGTGATGCCCCATCACCCTAGAACACTTTCAGTATATTTTGTGCAAACATGGCATTTTTCTATGTAACTGTGGGATAGCTATCAACATCAGGAAATTATCATTGATATATGAATCCCATCTAATCCTTAGACCCCCCCATTTAAGTTTCACCTATTTTCTCATTAATGACCTTAATAGCACAAGGATTCAGCTCAAACCACATGTTGTATTTAGTTGTCAAGTCTCTTTAGACTATTTTAGTCAGGAACAGTTTTGCGGTCTTTAATGTTCATGACCTTGACACTTTTGAAAATTATAACACTTATTTTGTAGAATGGTTCTCCGTTTGGAGTTGTCTCATGTTCCTCATGATTTGATTTAAGTTAGGCATCTTTGGGAGGAACATCACAGATGTGACATTGTGTTTTGGTGACCCAGGATTTTGTTTTATTACTGACAGTAATAATTTATTCACTTGATTAAGTTGGTGTCTGCCAGACTTTTCCATTGTAAAGTTACCTTTTTTCTCTTTGTAGTTAGTAAGTATTTTACATGTTAATATCAGTATAGAATTGTTTACTGTTTTACTCAGTGGGTTGTAATTTGTTGCTATCATTATTTATTTTGATGTTTAAATTGCCCAGGATTTGGCCATTGGGATCCCTTCATTCTGCATTGTGTGTTCTTTTGACATGTCCCCGTCATTCTTTATGGGTGTCCTTGCTTTTTGGCACAAGATGCTCAGGGCTCATCTTGCCTTTCAACAATCGTTTCTTCAAAGAGCCCTGGTTTGGAGAATGGTATTTTAAAAATAAGATCTGTATGCATAGTGTGTACATTGTTATTGGACCTGTCCATGGACAGAGCTAGGGAATATGTATTTGTATATACAAGCGTTTATATAGAAATTTTCATTGGTAGTAATTTATACATATGTGTATGTTTATTTTTGTGTGTGTATGTTATACACAAACACACACATAAGCACACACACAGTATCTCCATGAAGTTACACTGATACCTTCATTGCACAGGATTTATTCTAGTTTTCTTTCCATATTTACAACTTCCTTCTCCAACATGGAGAATTTTGGCTTCTAAAATATATTCTTAATATATTTATTTATTTGATGAATTCCAGTGTATGTAACAGTCTGTCCTTTGCACTTTCGGGCAGATGCCCTCCTCACCCCTTTCAAGGTCTGACACCCAAGTCAACCTGTCTCCCTTGCCTCTGCATGGGTATCCTCCCTTTTTGTTTTGTTTTTCATTTTGATTTTAATTTCTAGTTTTATTACGTGGTGATCAGAGAGTTTTGTTTGTAATATTTCTCTTTTATGGAACTTACTGACATTTCCTTTTGACCTAATATATAGTCAATTTTTGTGAATATTCCCCATGCTCTTAGAAGAAGGTATATTCTCTACTATCAGGATACAGTGTTCAACATATCTATATAAGATTTGCCTTATTAATTATGTTATTTAGATCTATATAAATATTCTTAATTTTTGTTTAATCGGTCTGTCTTGTACTGAGAGTGGAGTTTTAGCATCTGCTATCAGTAATACTACTGATACTTTCTAATACTTCTCCTGTATTTCCTGTAGTTTCTGCCTTACATAAGAGGTTGGTCTTATCTGGTGCATAGATATTGTGTCTTGCTATATTTTCACTGTGAATTGTGACTTCATAAAATTCCTTCTTCATGTCACTTAGTATTTTTTAGCCTGCAATCTACTTTGAGCTCAGGATTTCAATCCCTCCCTTATTGTTTCCACTTCTGTGGTATATCTTTGCCCATTTTTCTACATAAAGGCAACTTGAAGTCTGTTATATTCTGTCTTCCAGTAATGCTGAAGGCCTGGGCATGTGTGGTTTTTATTTGTGCTACTTGTTGAATTTATTTATTTGTTCTTGGTGAGGATGTGTGGAGTGATTCTGATTCAAGTGACTACCATTACCCTCCAGACCAAGAATGTCATCTTCCTGTTTTTAGTATGACTCTCTGCTATGGTACCAGCCATATTAGAAGCATGTGTTTTTTTCTCTGTACAGTTACTGATAACATATATGCAGCTTGTGATAGGTACCTTCAGGTTATTCAAGCTCCCCCTCATCTGTTAAATGATGGTGTTAGCTTCAACTTGAAAATTTTGAGTCTGTGATTCACAATACATTTGATGATTAGGGCCTAAAACACCTTGCCTTTCATTGTATCTGCACTTGTTACTGAGCATGTACTCATACAACTTAAGCCTTTACATAGATATTATTAGAGGCTAGTGCCATTGGATGTTGGTTTCACTCTGGCAGTTTAATATTTTGATTGTCTGTATTCAAGTGACAAGCTTGACAGTTCTTAATGTATTTATTTTATACACGTAAAAGTTTATCCTTTGGCTGATGACTAAATCAGTTACTCACATATGGCCTTTCTGTATCAGGTTGAGTAGATTGTGATTTATTCAATCTGAGTTACCTCATTTGATTGATTCTTACTGGGGCAACCTATTTTGTTCAGATGGTTTTCATTATACTCAGAATTTCCAAATATAGCTCCCTTCACTGTGACCAGAATTAACCATCATTTTAAAAGTAATAAGAGAATACATTGTCTTTTATAAAATTAGAACACTTCAGATAAATCTTTTATGCCCTTTGACTTCAGCCTGAACCTTGTTCCACCTTACTATAATTAACCATTATTATGAGTTTTGTGTGCCTGGAAGAGGTTGAAGTTTTGGATTGAAATGCCTCACTGACTCCTAGGAAGAAATAAGGAAGACAGGAATCTTTTATATGTACCAGTGAAATACCCGAGTTTCAGATATAAAGAGAAAATCTTAACATACTTCCACTTTAAAAGAACTGGTTACAGTACTTAAATAATATTGATAATAACAGCAGCTAATGTTTATTGAAAATTTATCATGTGCCAGGCCTTCTTTAAGTGCTAACACATGTGATACTCTTAATCCACACAACAAACCAACCTACCAAGGTTGTTATCCACAGAAGAGAAAAAGGGGGCATGAGTGGTTTAGTAATCTGACCAGGATCATGCCTGTGGCATGTGGTAAAGTTGGAATTCAAACCCAGGTAGTCTGGTTACAGACTGCATGCTCTTGATCACTATGTTGTTCTGCGTGTGAAAAAATTAGGTTAGTATTGGACTCTCATCTGTGGTGCTAGAAGCTAGAGGAGCGCCAAATGTCTTTTGCAAAATCTGTCACTTTTTTGTCACGGCCAACAAACTGCATGTTTGTGTATATGTAGAATTCAGAAAATCTGCTACCCTGAACCCTCTCTGAGAAAAATAAATGAGGAAAAAGATCTCAAGATAGAAGACTTGAAATTTATAAAATGTGTTAAGTGAAAACGTTCTAAAAGGGGTGATATAGGAGTAGTGAAAGCTAACGTGTCTTGATGGGATTGCTTAGTTATTTAATATGATAATAGTATACTAGAGAAATATCAGTTAATCATAACTATTAGGATGGGAAATGGAATTGAGAAACACAAAAGAAAGCTTTCAAATGATAGAAGAAGAAAAGGAAATGTGGAAAAATGTAACCAAGCAAGTGAAATAAGTTGTAAAGAAGGAAAAAAAAAATTAATGAATAGTAGAAAGTAAGATGGAAGGAATGAAATGAAATGTTTGTCTGTCATTACTGACTATGAATGAGCCAAAATGTCCTCAAAAATCAGATATCAAAAATTATACAATTTGTAGGGTCGGAGAATATGTGTGTGTGTGTTTATTAATTAAATGATAATGTAAAGTTGAAAGAAATGATTGGGCAGAGATAAACTAGGTAAATGCAAATAAAGTAAAGGAAAAGTGGTAATATTAATGTCAGACAAAGAATAATTCAGGGTTAAAAGCACTGACTGGATATTGTGTATTTACAAGTTGCAGTCCTTAAGATGCTATAATAATTGCAAATCTCCCCCCCCCCATTGAGATATAATTGACATATAGCATTGTATTAGTTTCAGGTATGCAACATAATGATTCAATGTTTGTATATATTGTGAAGTGATCACTACAGTAAGTCTAGTTAACATCCATCACTACACTTCATTTTTCTTGTGATGAGAACTCTTAAGATCTATTCTCTGAGCCACTTACAAATACACACTGTAGTGTTATTAGCTATAGTTACTATGCTGTACATTATATCACCATGACTTAGTTGTTTTATAACTGGAAGTTCATACCTTTTGACCACTTTACCAACCCCTCCAGTCCCTGTCTCTGGCAGCCACCATTCTGTTCTCTGTATCTATGAGTTTGGGTTTGTTTTTTTTTTTTTAGGATTCCACACATATGCAAGATCATACAGTATTTGTCTTTCTCTGTCCTACTTATTAGCATAATGCCCTGAAGGTCTGTCCATGTTGTTGCAAATAGCAAGAATTCCTTCTTTTTTTATGGCTAAATAGTATTCCACTATGTACACACACACATACACACACAGTCATACATACATTATATACATACCACATCTTCTTTATCCATTCACTCATCATTGGATACTTAAGTTGCTTCCATGTGTTGGCTATTGTAAGTAATGGTGCAATGAGCATGTGGGGAGTGGTGCATGTCTTTTTGAATTAGTTTTTTAGGCTAAATACCCAGGAGTAGAACTGCTGGATCAAACAGTAGTTCTATTTTTAATTTTTTGAGGAACCTTCGTACTGTTTTCCGTAGTGACTCCACCAATTTACATTCCCAGCAACGGTGCACAAGGGTTCTCTTTTCTCTACAGTCTCACCAACGCTTATTATTTCCTGTCTTTTTGATAATAGCCATTCTAGCAGGTATGAGGTGATATCTCATGGTTGTTTTGATTTGCATTTTCCTGATGATTAGTGATCTTGAGTACCTTTTCATGTACCTCTTGGCCATCTGTATATCTTCTTTGGAAAATGTCCGTTCAGATCCTCTGTCCACTTTTCAATTAGATTGTTTGTTGTTTTGCTGTTGAGTTGTATGAGTTCTTCATATATTTTGGATATTAACCCTTTATCAGATATATGATTTGCAAATATTTTCTCCCATTTGTTAGGTTGCTGTTTCATTTTGTTGGTGGTTTCATTTGCTGTACAGAACACTAACCTCTTATACAATACAACAGCCATAACCACATGGCACCCACATAGGTAGAGCAAAAGCTCCGAGGAATACAACCTGATTAGAAGACAGTTATTGTGAGAATTTAAAATTCAGTTCTTTAGTGGCACTAGGCTTATTTCCTGTGCTTAATAGCCACACATGGCTAGTGGCTGCCACATCGGACAATGCAGATATGGAACATTTCCATTCTGGCAGAAAGTTTAATTGGATGGCTCTGATCTAGAAAGTATAGCAAAGGAGAACACTTTATAGACTTATGGGACATAGCTAAACTGGTATTTGGAGGAAAATTGAATGCCTTTAATAACTGCATTATTTAAAATAAAAAAAGACTGAAAATAAGTTATTGCTCAAGTACTCAGTTTTTAAGTACTAAAAAAAAAGTACTCAAGATATTAGAAAAACAAAAAATAAAACCAAAAGGATAGAGAAGAGAATTTTTTAAAATGCCAAAAATAATGAGATAGAAATAGAACAAAACATAGAAATACTGAAATTGACTGAAAAAAGTAAAGATTCTGAACAGACTATAACTGTTGAAAAGGAAATAAAAAATGTATTTATTAGTCACCATATCAGGATGATATTCCAGCTAAATTATATTTACTTCTAAAAAAATAGATTTTACTTTTATTCTAATAAGTGATGGACAGCTTTTTAATATGTTTTTCTGAAGCTAGTGTAATATTATACCAATGCTTGGTAAAGGTAATTTTTTTTTTAAAGACCAATTTTTAGATGCAAAATTTCTAAATAAGATTTAGCTAATTTAATCATACAGCAGTAAAAGAATAGCATTTTCTTGGAATGCAAGGATAGTTCACAATAGGAAATCTATCAGTTTATTGCATCAAGAGACTAAAGGAGAAAAGCCATGTGATTCTGTTACCGGATGCTGAAAAGGCATTTGATGAAATAATTAAAAACACTTAAATGTAATAAGAATTATGGGAGAAACTGCTCCAGTTATAGGAATAATCATAGCACCTACCACAGAGGGTTGTTGTGAGGATTTAATGACTTAACATATGTAAAAATGCTTAGAGCAGTATCTGGCACATAGAAATTATTCAGTGTTAGCTCTTTCTATTATTTAAATAAGATAAAGTTGATTTGTTAAAAAACGATAGGCAAATAATTGCATTGAATAACAAAGTATTTTGATTAAAATTATCAAGACAGAGTTTTGTTCTTACCACTATATTCAGAATCATTTTTGAGGTTGTTTCATTTCTCTAAATATAATAAAAGTAGAAAATAAAGTAACTGTTATAAATACTAAAAGAGGAGATAAAATATTTTAAGTTACAAATGATATGATTTGCATGCCTAGAAAACCCAAGAGACTATTAAAGACTAATAAAAATACTCAGAGATAAGTTTAACATAATGTTTCTATAGCAAGAAAATGAAGAAATGAAAGTTGAACGAGATCTCAATAAAAATTATCAACCTTTCCAAAATTAACATATGAATTTCGTTAATTCCTGTTAGAAACCTAGAAACCTTTAAAATGATTTTAAAGTGCATGTGGAAAGTATACTTCTAAAACTACCTAAGAAAATATACTATATATTTAATTCTGTTTTTGTTAACAGTCCCTCTTCCTCCTCATCCCCTCTCTCCTTCTCCATGCTATAAACACCTATTTGTATGGAGAAGGCTGAGGAAGAAAACAGTCATGCCATTTTAGTGGCATTGTTTTCCTTACCTTGGTGTAGATGGGAATCTATGGAGAGTTAGAGGGGTGATCATACTTAATTTAACATATATTTTTGTCTCTTTCACTTGTTATAAGGAATATATGTATAATTTTGAGTGTAATATGTATTACATATATATAATTTTTATATATTATATATAATTATGCATTATAATTATAATGTATATAATTGATCTAATATAGAAAAGATAATAGAAAAATGTTTAATGACTTTTCACTCCTTGAAGTTGTAACTCCATTTTAGTTAAAACTAGAAATAAAACATATCATTGATTGATTTAGGAGATTTTAAAGAAAGATCTCAGACTTTTTAAATGCACACTGGAAAACCAAAATGTGTTTTCTTTTAGCTTTCCTGAATGTTTGGTGCTTTCTACAATGGCAAGATTAATTTTTAACTCAAAAATTCTGAAAAGAATTTTCTCTTTTTTTCTCTCTGTCAAAGGTATGCAACCACTCATGTATTCGGTTCAGGAAGCGTTAAATGCTAGACCATGGTGGATTCGTGTGGGGACTGACATTTGTTACTATAAGTAAGTATTCTGACAATAATAGGACATCAGTTTACAGAAGGAAATATTAATTCATCTTATTTCAGTTCAAAGATAAAAAGTTATTGTGTTCTTTGAATTTGGTGATATGCTTTAGTATTACTTCCAACAGAGTTTTTAAAAATTTGAGATCCATTATGGGGGTATATTTAGTGGAAATAAAACGTGTTTTGTAGACAGACGACAGACTTAGGTCCAAATCTTGCCTCCCCCACTTAGATGTGTTCTCAACTTTTTTAGCTTTAAAACTCTGGAAACTTCATTGAGTAAGACTGAAATTAGAAACTCTAGGAAATAATTTACAGTGGTTTTTTTTATTATTCTGGTGATATTAAGTGTAATTCTTTTCTCTTCTGCACACAAATGTTTACCTCATTTTAACTTCCAAAATATTTTACTTGGAGATGTATTCCACAGTTACATTACTTCTACTTTCACAGTTCAACTTTGACTTCAAATAGGTGATCTATTTATCAAGTTAAAATAAGTGCTAGAAATAATTTATTGCTTCAGTGGAATAATTGGATTATTCTTCAATTCATGACTAAGTAATCTAGGATTATCATATGCCTTGCTTCCCATTTTTACTGTTTCTGCGTGTAATACATTTCAAGATAACTTCTATCCACTATTGAATGCACTTGACATCCCTCTTTTTCTCTGTTATTAATCTTAATCCTGGCATTTCTGTTTAGTGGATTTTCACTTTTTATATTTTATATTGTGCTTAACTAGCACTAATGTTCCTTTTCTTTTAGTTTTATCCGTTAGAAGAAGAAGAATTCTAAAATTAAACTGTTTTTAATGGTTTAGATAGGGTTTTGGAAAAACTTAGATCTTAAGTGCTATTGCTTTCTAAGAAAGAAATTGTTCCTTGGAATTAATCTCAGTAGGGTTTTCCCCATTTTATTAGCAAAATAAATAGTAAATAAATGAGGGAAAGAAGCATAAGGTTATATGTAATTCTCCTTCACCTGAATGAATTTCATATTTCTTTTAATGGTAGGCTAATATAAATATACTTTATCATTTATCTCTTTCTCATAAGTTGGAGTGGAGCAGTGATTATCTGGGAAGTGCTTGGTTAGATTTTGGCAGAATGATTTAAATTGTTAAAGGGTGAAACAATGTTTTTCAAAAAGACTTTCTTTCATGCTTCTCTTTTGCACGATAGAAATCATCAATCAATGAATGCTTTTCTTTTTCATACTGTAAAGTGAATGGTCATAGCATCTCAGGTGGTTTTTCTTTTTTATGTAAGGGGTGATGGCAAGGATTTTTGTTTGTTTAGTTTTTATTTTTTCTTTTGGCTACTTCCAGATCTGGAATTGGAATTCAGGCCAATTCAACAGATATTTATTAACCACTTTCTATGTAACAAGCACTGTTCTAGTTGCTTTCCTCAAGCCTGAAATCCAGATAGTGGGGATTAAAAACTACTATTTTTGCACTGTCCTTTGATACTTGTTTGTCTCATCTGTAAAATGAGAATAAAACTGCTTTCCACGAGTATGTGAGTGAATATAACCTATAAAATGCCAGGTAGCTGTAATGTGGTGACATAAATACCTCCCCAATTAGATGTTAAGCTTTTGGACTAAAAGAGTTGGCAGGATCTACTTCCGGACCTTATTTTGCATTTTCCTCAACTCTTAGCACCTTGTCATTGAGTATCTATTGAAGATGTAGTGGCTAAGTTAATGAAGACTCTACCATTCTTTTAGGTCAGTGTTCTTTTATTTTCATTAATAGCAAGCTTGATTTTTATAAGATTATATTAGAAGGTCTGATCCCAGGGTAGTTCTAAGGTTGTGATCTACCTTGAATGTCTGTGTGCATGAATAAGTAATCTATAGACCATGGCTTTTCTTCAGTTCATGGCTTAAATAATACAAGGTGATTTGTAATTTTAGAAATGAAGTTGATAGACCAAAGCATCTTTAGGTCATCATATCTCAATGATATTTAAAGTCTGGAAAGTAATATGTAGTTTTAAAAACTTTTTATTATGGAAATCTCCAAACATTTACAAAAGCGGATAATAGGATAACGAGGCCCCATGTATTCATCACTGAGTTTCAACAGTTATCAACACATGGTTTCATTTTAGCTATACTTTCACCCCTACCTCCACACTGAATTTTTTAAGGCATATTTTATCCTTATTTTTTTCCAGATATATTTTATCCATAAATACTTCAAAGGTCTTTGTCTTTTTGAGATACATATTTAAGACAATCTAACCACAAGGCCGTTGTCACACCTAAGAAAATTCCTTAATATGATAAAATATCCAGTCAACGTTCGGACTTACTTGTCTCATAAATGTTACTTTATAGTTGGTTTGTTTAAATCAGACCAACCAAGGGATCACACGTATGTCCTTTAAGTCTCTTAATTTATAGGCTTCCTTCTTCTCTATTTTTAAATTTCTCCTTTATTTATTGAAGAAATTAGATCATTTGTCATGCAGGATTTTCCACATTTTGGATTTTGCTGTTTGCATCCCTGTGGTGTTAATGAATTCTTCTATCTCACCAATTTCCTATAAACTCATAGTTAGATATAGAAGCTTTATCAGTTTCAGGTTTCATTTTTGACAAGAATACTTCATAGATGGTGCAGGGAATTCCTGTTGCATCATATTAGGAAACATATCATCTCTGGTTATTTCTTCTTTGGTAATTTTAAAATTGATCAGTGAATTCAGGTATTGTCGTCTGATCCATCAGCCTTTCATCCAATGGTCGTAGCAGCCGTTGGTGATCACTGCCTGGATCCAGTAATGTGTATGGCTATGAAAGAATGGGGGTCTAAAACTTCTATTGATGTACAGAGTAGTAGCTCTATTTAATTAGTAAATCCAGAAGTGGAAAGTCATGATGTTGGCTGATAGCAATTAACTGCTTTTTTAGTACCAAGTCTAATTTTTGTTTTAAACAACATACTGATTTTTTTAAGAGATTTATTATTTATTTATTTATTTATTTAATTTATTTTTGGCTGCATCGGGTCTTAGTTGCGGCACGTGGGATCTTTCATTGTGGCACGCAGGCTTCTTTCTAGTTGTGGTAAGCGGGCTCCAGAGCGCGTGGGCTCTGTAGTTTGCAGTATTCAGGCTCTCTAGTTGAGGCACATGAGATCAGTAGTTATGACGCACGGGCTTAGTTGCCCCACGGCATGTGGGATCTTAGTTCCGTGACCAGGGAGGAAACCTGCGTCCCCTGCATTGTAAGGCAGATTCTTTACCACTAGTCCACCAGGGAAGTCCCCCAAGTCTAATTTTTAAGAGTATTTAAGTTAAACTTTTTTACAAACTATGGTTTTTCTTTTTTTTTTCTGAAGTTCTGTTTACTAAAATAGCAAGAAAAATCAGAATTTTGGTGTGGATGAAATAAACATGCTTTTCTGTTGCAGAAATCACTTCTCAAGAAGTTCAATTGCTGCAGGTGGGCAAAAGGGAAAATCCTACTATACAATTACATTCACTGTCATTTTTCCACATAAAGATGATGTGTGCTATTTTGCTTATCACTATCCATATACGTATTCAACTTTACAGGTGAGAACTCATTAAGTTGTACTGTGACCATTATTGTGTTGTATGTGTATGTGTCAAGATAATTGAAGAAAAATTGCTTTAATTAAATATCTAAATAAGAAAAAGATTCAGCGTTGATGACTTTAGAAAATAATACAATATTTGTTGAAATCATTAAAGTAAAATGGGAATATAGTCTTCATTTTTATTTAATAGAAATACTATGGAAATATGACATGATTTTTACTTTCCACTTCGGGTAGAAATCTACAAATCACAATTGATAAATTTTAACTAGGTGAGATTTCTACTTGTTTAATGAAAAGCATTGAATCTCACAGAAAATAACAGTAGAAAATGTATATGCAATTTAAGTTTTTCTGTTGTGAATTCATTTCTTCTAATGGTTTCATATGGAGTCCTAGATCCAGATTGCTTAGAATACGGGGTATAAGAGTTGTTTTGTGGGTTCTTTTCAGATTTTTTGATTATTTGCGTTGAAAAACAAAAAATTCAAGTAATTACTGTGGCAGATTTATTCTCAGAACAGAATGTCTGTCCTAATGATCAAGGATCGTGAAGCTTCGTATGATCAATTTACCCAGAAAGGAATTAGAACACTATGATTAGAAACAAGCTTCCAAATTATGAGAGAGGAGAAAATGAGAGAAAAACATAGTCCATAGAGCAGAAGAAATGTCAAGGCTGAGAACATTAAATGAGGCTCACTTTATTTTAGTAAGGTTCCAACCTACAGTAAAGGTATAAACCTATATCTTTCTGTGCTGAATAACATAGCATCAGAAATATAGTGTTGTTATTTACATGGTATTTGTTACTGTCCTTTACTGATGTTACCTTTTTAATATATTTTAAATGCCCCTACTTTCTTCCAGTCCCACTACCATGACCTTTTCCACGCATTACCATTGTTTCTCACCTGGACTTATGCCAACCTCTTTCTAACTGGTGTCCCAAAATTCACTTGTATCCCCTTTCCTCTTCATCACCGTTTTATCACACTGTAGCAAGAGGGCTCTTTGATGGCAAATCTAATCGTATAAATCTGCTCCTTAAAACTCCTTAGTGATTTCTCTTGCCATTTGTATGAAGTCTAAAATTCTTACCGTAGCTCATTCAGTCATTTCTCCACTACTTTGCACAGTTTTGGCCATTTCTTCATACTGTTTGAACTGTTATTTACTTAATATTTATCTTTAAATAGACTTTAAAGTAATTCACTCTTTAAAGATTATCCTCATCCTAAGTTAATATCTGTGGAATTACAGGTTTAATGTGCTAAACTTTTTTTCTAATTCACAGTAAAATATATATCTATTAAAATTTTTTTAAAGGTTATCCACATATCACTTAGTTATCTTAATTACCAAATACTATGCTTTGGGAAGGACTGGTCTACCGGGCCCTTCCTTCTGTGTTAAATTCTCGATTTCTTACCCTTTTCTTTCTGGTCTAGCTATAATGAATCTTCTTCAGTTCTTTGAAATGTCCTTCTCTTTTCTTATTTCATGGTCTTCCTGTATGCTTTCCTTCTGCCTACAACGCACTTTCTATCCATTTCACTCATCCTTTGGATCTCACTTTAAATGTAATTTTTTTCTAGAAGACCTTTCCTCCCTGCCCAGACTCTGCGAGGCTCCCTTCCCTTTATTTCAAGCTCTCATAGCACGGTATATTTTTTCTAGGGTAGGGACCATTTATTCATTGTTATATCCCCAATGCCTGGCACAGTTTCTAGCCCAGAAATAGTGACCACATGGTAAATCATGATTATGTGAATGAACATAGGCAAAAGTTTGGAAACCAACTAAGTATCTTTAAAATAAGGGATTGAACAATTTATTTTTGGTGTGACCATATACTAAAACCATTAAAACTTGTGTTCTCAAAAGACATATATTCAACATGTTTAATGATATGGCATAATATTTATAATTATGAATATCTTAATGTGAATGTATAAATTATTAAATGATAAGATCAGATTATAAAAAGTCTTATGTGTAATTACAGTTTTGTTTATATATATTGGCATTTGTTAGTAGTAATCTAGGTGATGCAATTTTGGGTGTTTAAATTTTTTTCTTGTACTTTCTGTGTCTTCCAGACATTTTACAATGAGCCTTTATTAATCTTGAAATCAGGAAAGATTGTTAAAAAATTTGTGCTGCATAATATTCATTCTCCATATTTTAGGTTGCCGTTAACAGATCTATAGTCACAAAATTTCAACATTCAGAAGCCTTTGAAAACCAAAAGCATTTTCATAACCCATTTGGCAGCAAAGCCTGGCCTGAACTGATGTGAGCTTATTTAGAATATTGATTCTACTTAGCGTGACTCTTCATATGCTTTGCTACAGAAATACTAATGTGCTTATTTACAGGCTGCTGCCGCTGACCCCACTGGTTATATCGCACTATTAAGGGTATCCAAACTGTATCTATCCCCTTTCTCAAGTTCCCAAATACTGATATTTAACTGCATCTGGACCCTAATCCCTGGAGAAGGGATTAGGAATCTGATTCACTTTTAGTTATGTTCAAGATCTGGATGCATTTATTTCTGTTTATCATAGGGAGTTTTTAAATGATTATATACTTTGCTTTTAAATTTTTATTAAGATGCATCTTCAAAAATTGGAATCAGCACTCAATCCTCAACAAATCTATTTTCGAAAAGATGTGTTATGTGAAACCCTGTCTGGAAACAGCTGTCCCTTGGTGACTATAACAGCAATGCCAGAGTCTAATTATTATGAACATATCTGTCAATTCAGTAAGTTTGTCTTCTTCACTCACAATACCAATCATTCTTACTTATTCTTCTTTGCTTCATGACTATTTTGTAAGGGCATTAGTACTAGGAATAGGCATCAGAAGTCTTGGGTTCTAGTCTGAGTCCTGTTACTGTCTAGCTCAGGCCCACTTCTGGGCCTCAGTTCCCTCATATGAGAGAGCTGCCTGAGATGACCTCTGAGGTCTCTTGATACTAATATTCTGTAGTTCTTATTCTTAGAAGTCATACCCAAAGTATAGTATAACAAATTATACCATCAGTTTAAGACTTTACAATTAATTTTATTTTTAAATAGAACTACCAGAAACCTATCAAGTATTTTGATGCTAGTACTGAATAGCTACTTGTTTTTCCCTGCCATTTATGTTTTTAAAGTTGCCTCAAATGTACAGCTATGGTAAAAAATATATATATATATAAGAAAACTGTTCTAATTTTGTTAAGAAGGTAAAATATTTTCAGGAAAGAGAAAGAGCTTGCTATTCATGAAAATATGAGCAGATGAACTGAATGGTTATTTTGTCGCCCTGTATATCTAAATGTATAGTGAAAAATAGTTTTCTTTGTAAATCTCTGAGCAGATACACCTATTGTTCTGTGCTTATCATAGCGACTATAAAACAGGAATAAGATTATATATTTCCTTCTTTTTTCCATGAATTTGTGAAAAATAAATTTATATTTCATCTATTTTCCCCAGATACTTGTTCTTTATGAAACCAAGATAATATTAAAAAATTAATTTTATATGTTAGATTAATCATTGTGAAATAAATGACTCAAATACTATTTAATGTGTTATGTTCATATAAGACATGACTTACATGGGTTTTATATCTGTTTTCTCTAGCGGGCCTAGTATAGTGCTTGTATATAGTAGGTGCACAGTGAGTTCTACTTTGACTTTATATCAGTATTCACAATTGAGTAGAAATATCTCTAAAGCCCCAAAGTCAAACGTCATACAGCCTTTTAGTAGACATTCATTTTATTTGGAGGTTTTATGTCTACTTTAGGAAATCGCCCTTACGTTTTCTTATCTGCTCGGGTGCATCCTGGAGAGACTAATGCAAGTTGGGTAATGAAAGGAACATTGGAGTATCTCATGAGTAATAACCCTACTGCTCAGAGCTTACGAGAATCCTATATTTTTAAAATTGTCCCTATGCTAAATCCAGATGGTGTCATCAATGGAAAGTAAGTTAAGCAATAGTTATAGAAATATTATAGATTGTTGTGGCTGTCCTGTATAAACTTGTTGAAATAATAGCATCCACGTGATTTTTCTAGAACAAAAAAAATTTAGTGAAGAATTAATCTGATAAATTTTTAAATGAAAATATAATTTGTATATTAGTACTATGATATTTTGAGAAATTCTGTATCTATTCATGAGAATATGATTTTATAAAATCTATGTCTGCTTGAATTGTTTTAGAAAAATCACAGTATTGGGATATGAAAAAGATTTTTAGCACATTGTCTTATAGTCCTTTTTATTTGTCATGGCATGGTCTTAGGTTGTTTTAAGATTTAGAATCTTCTGGGATCTCTTTCCACTAATATGGAATATTGGCTCCATCTGCTAACCTCTTCTTGATATGAGTAGGAATTCTTTAGAGTGGAAATACTGGAATGTTACTTTTTAAGTGGAGGTGGCTTATAGTTGGTACAGTTCATTTATTGTGTCAATTAGACCAAGGTCTCTTTAGTGCTTCTGAAAGGGGGGAGTTAGTCTAACTGTCATGAGCATCTCCAAAGTCGAGGACACCATATTTATTTATTCAATAAAAGAACCATGAATATTTCTCATATTTAGGAAATTTTTGAATTAAAAAAATAGAATAATTTATTTTTAGGTAGTATGATTATGGAACTAAAATGAGATTTTATGTCTAGTTTTAATTCAGAAACATATTGACCAGTTAGAATTCTGTTTATATTTCTGTTATCACCTTCTGACCGTTTGCTTAAATTTTTGCTCAGTGGCTTTAATACTTAATACCTACGATTAATGAAAATGTATTTGAATTTTTGCAAGAATGTGTGCTTTTCATACACAATACTTATCTTTCTTAGAAGGAGGGCCCAGATAGCACTTTTAATAATGACTGAGACAATCAAAATACAGAATGTTAGCTTAAGAAATGATTATTATGTAGTTAGAATGGAAAATATGACCATGAATAAATTTTATGGTGTATGGAACAAAACCCCAGAATGGAGAATTTTTCCTATAGCTTGAAAATTTTGACTTATAAAACTGCAAGCTTACCACAGTTAAATGCATGTAACACAAGATCTTGCACATAGCAAATGCTAAATAAATGTTTACTTACTGACTATAATATGCATTCTGGTGAGCATACCATTTATACCTGTTTGAAATATTTAGTGGAATAGAATCATAAAATAAAATCAAGTGTATGTAAGAGTTTATTGGTACCAATCTTTGTCATTGTGTTTACATATGTGTAGTCACCGCTGTTCTTTAAGTGGAGAGGATTTGAATAGGCAGTGGCAAAGTCCAAATCCAGATTTACATCCTACAATTTATCATGCCAAGGGTCTGCTGCAATATCTGGCTGCAGTGAAGCGTTTACCACTGGTAAGCGGCAATATTTGTTTGTATAGTCAAAGAGGTGATTTTGTTGTAAGTTAGTATTTTGTAGATTATTTTCTGGTTATAAAAGCTGGGTGTTAATTTCAAAAGCAGTTTCTTTAACACATCTTTGTTATCCATCACTTGTGTATTAATTATGTTGTCAAATTAATACAGTGTATCCATATTCTTATTTCATTAGATTTACTTTTTATAATTCTTATGAGCCCTTTACTTTTCTGTTTTGTTTATGAATATTGGTAACTCCTGGCTGTAAGTTTTAGCTATTTAACTTCACTGTTTGAACAATATCAAGGTAAAAGTACAATAGGTATCTTACAAATTCTCAAACTAGTAGAAACTTATTTCTGAGCTCTTTAGCTAATTCTAAAGCAGGTAAGTCTCGACTATACACATAGGAAAGGTAGTATAGGCATGGTGGGAGACTCTCCTGAACTGTGTATGTGTATTTCTTCTGTTTTCAGCAACTTTTGTTTAGAATGTTTCCATTATTTTAGTCTTTAAATGAGTTAATCTTCCTTTGGGAAAGATAGAACACTTTGCAGAGGGGCAAAATTGGCATGCAAATCTGTCCATTTTCTATTTTTAAAATGATGCTCTTAAAAATTAAAGGGAAACCATGCCCCCTTTTTAAATGTTTTTCATGAAAGCATTTTTTATGTTCTCTTAAATTAGGTAAATATTTTAACAACCCTTGGGGCAGTGATGAGTGCAGCTGTAGATTTGACCTATAATTGAATTTATTATTTTTTAAGTGATGAATAGTAGATACAAAAGAAAGAGTGCAACTCGTGGCTTGACGCAGGACCTACCTGCAAAGGATTTAGCCATTCTAGGATTAATCATAGATCCCTTCCAAAAGTAGATATGTATTATTACTTTTATTGATTCTACTTGTTAAATGGTGGCTCAGTTACAATAAAAGGACAAAGGAACACAGAACTGTTTATTGGCTTCATATTAGCTAGCTTTACTTGGCAATATATGAATTTGAAGGATTTTCTTTTTAAAATATATTATCTTTTCAAGGTTTATTGTGATTATCATGGCCACTCCCGAAAGAAGAATGTATTTATGTATGGCTGCAGCATCAAAGAGACAGTGTGGCACACGAATGACAATGCAGCTTCATGTGATGTTGTGGAAGATGTGGGATACAGGGTAATTATTACAGATAAGGCAGGAATTTTTGAATTTCAAACACTCATAAAACTACAGAAAATAATTTAACATATAGGAACTACTCAGGTTCAGTAAATGTTGCCATTTTGTTTCAGATTTTTCGTTTTAAATGTTTCTTCTAATTTTTTTTGCTTTTCACATTTTTTTAATTAAAGTAGACTTGATTTACAATATTACGTTAGTTACAGGTGTTCAGTGTAGTTATTCACTATTTTTGTAGATTATACTCCATTTAAAGTTATTATAGAATGTTGGCTGTATTTTCTGTGCTGTACAGTATATCCTTGTATTGTTCATGCATTGTTTATTTTATACATAGTAGTATGTATCTCTTAATCACCTACTGTTATCTTGCCACTACCCCATCCCTCTCCCTACTGGTAATGGCTAGTTTGTTCCTTATACCTGTGAGTCTGTTTCTCTTTTGTTATATACATTTGTTTTATTTTTTAGATTCCACATATAAATGATAATATACAGTATTTGTCTTTCTTTGTCTGACTTATTTCACTAAGCATAATACCCTCCAGGTCTATTCATGCTGTTTCAAATGGCAAAATTTCATTCTTTTGTATGGCTGAGCGTATTCCATTGTATAATATACACCACATCTTCTTTATCTATTCATCTTTTGGTGGATACTTAGGTTGCTTCCATGTCTTGGCTATTGTAAATAGTGCTGCTGTGGACATTGAGGTGCATGTATCATCTTGAATTAGAGTTTTTTGTTTTTTCTGAATATGTGCCCAGTAGTGGGATTGCTGGATCATATGGTAGCTTTATTTTTAGTTTTTTAAGGAACCTCCATACTGTTCTCCGTAATGGTTGTACCAATTTACATTCCCACCAACAGTGTAGGAGGGTTCCCTTTTCTCCACACCCTCTCCAGCATTTATTATTTGTAGACTTTTTGATGATGGCCATTATGACCAATGTGAAGTGATACCTCATTTTGGTTTTGATTTGCATTTCTCTAATAATTAGCGATGTTGAGCATCTTTTCTTGTGCCTGTTGGCCATCTGTATGTCTCCTTTGGAAAAATATCTATTCAGTTCTTCTGCCCATTTTTTAATTGGGTTGGTTGGGGGTTTTTTTGATGTTGAGTTGTATGAGCTGTTTATATATTTTGGATATTAACCTCTTTCAGTCATATCATTTGCAGATAGTTTCTCCCTCTACGTAGGTTGTCTTTTCATTTTGTCAGTTGTTTCCTGTGCTGTGCAAAAGCTTTTAAATTTAATTAGGTCCTAGCTATTTATTTTTGTTTTTGTTTCCTTTACCTGAGGCAACAGATCAGAAAAATATTGCTGTGACATACATGAAAGAGTGTTCTGCCTATGTTTTCTTCTGTGAGTTTTATGGTTTCCAGCCTTACATTTAAGTCTTTAATTCATTTTGAGTTTACTTTTGCATATGGTATGGAAAATGTTTCTAATTTCACTCTTTTACATGTAGCTGTCCAGTTTTCCCACCACCACTTATTGAAGAGACTGTCTTTTCCCTATTGTATATTTTTGCCTCCTTTGTCATAGATTAATTGATCATATGTTAGTGCATTTATTTCTGGGCTCTCTATTCCATTGCTCGATATGTCAGGGTTTTTTTTGTGTGTGTGCCAGTACATTCCTGTTTTGATTACTGTAGCTTTGTAGTGTAGTCTGAAGTCAGGAAGTCAGGGATACCTCCAGCTTCTTTTTTTTTTTTTTTCCCTCCAGATTGCTTTATAGTCTTTTGTGGTTCCATATAAATTTTAGGATTATTTGTTGTACTTCTCTGAGAAATGTCCTGGGTATTCTAGATATTTTGATAGGGATTGCATTAAATCTGTAGATTGCTTTGAGTAGTATGGACATTTCAACAATATTAATTCTTCCAGTTCATGAACAGGGATATCTTTCCATTTCTTTGTATCATCTTCAGTTTCCTTCATCAGTGTTATATAATTGTCAGAGTATAGGTCTTTCAGTTTATTCCTATGAATTTTATTCTTTTTGATGCAGTTTTAAATGGAATTAGTTTTGGATTCCTGAACTAATGATAGTTCATTATCAGTGTATAAAAAAGCAACAGATTTCTGTATTTTAATCTTGTATCCCGTACAAGAAAAATCCCAAATAAACAACCTAACCTGTCATCCAAAGTAATTAGAAAAGGAAGAACAAACAAAGCTCAAAGTCAGCAAAAGGAAGGAAATAATAAAGATCAGAGTGGAAATAAAATTGAGACCCCCCCCAAAAAAAATAGAAAAAATCAATGAAACCAAGAGCTGTTGTTTTTTTTTTTTTTTTGAAAAGATAAACAAAATTGATAAGCCTTTAGCCAGGCTCATTGAGGAAGGGAGAGAGGTCCCAAATAAACAAAAAAATGAAAGAGGAGAAATTACAACCAATATCACAGAGATACAAAAAACGTAAGAGAATACTATGAACAGTTTTATGCCAACAAATTGGATGACCTGGAAGGAATGGATAAATTCCTAGAAATATACAATCTTCCAAAACTGAATCAGGAAGATATATTGGGTAGGCCAAAAAGTTTGTTTGGTTTTTTCCATAAGATGGCTCTAGTAGCATTTAGTTGTCTTTAACTTCATTCAAAATAATTTTGTTAGATTGTATTGTGACAGCTGTCATGTCAGCATGCATTTAAAAAACTTATCAAAATGGGTGAATTTTTGTGTAGCCATTTTAATATTGAAAATGGAAGAAAAAAAGCAACATTTTTGTCATATTGGTTTTTATTATTTCAAGAAAGGTAAAAACGCAACTGAAATGCAAAAAAAGATTTGTGCAGTGTACGGAGAAGGTGCTGTGATCGATCGAACGTGTCAAAAGTGGTTTGTGAAGTTTCGTGCTGGAGATATCTTGCTGGATGATGCTCCACGGTCAGGTAGACCAGTTGAAGTTGATAGCAATCAAATTGAGACATTAACTGAGAAAAATCAATGTTATACCACGTGGGAGATAGCCGACATACTCAAAACATCCCAATCAAGCATTGAAAATCATTTGCACCAGCTTGGTTCTATGTATTGCTTTGATGTTTGGGTTCCACATAAGTTAAGCGAAAAAAACCTTCTTGACCTTATTTCCGCGTGAGATTCTCTACTGAAACGTAATGAAAACGTTCCATTTTTAAAACAAATTGTGACGGGCAATGAAAAGGGGATACTGTACAACAATGTGGAATGGAAGAGATTGTGGGGCAAGCGAAATGAACCACCACCAACCACACCAAAGGCCGGTCTTCATCCAAAGAAGGTGATGTTGTATATATGGTGGGATTGGAAGGGAGTCCTCTATTATGAGCTCCTTCCGGAAAACCAAACAATTGATTCCAACAAGTACTGCACCCAGTTGGACCAACTGAAAGCAGCACTTGATGAAAAGTGTCCGGAATTAGTCAACAGAAAACACACAATCTTCCATCAGGATAATGCAAGACTGCATGTTTCTTTGATGACCAGGCAAAAACTGTTTCAGCTTCGCTGGGAAGTTCTGATTCATCCGCCGTATTCACCAGACATTGCACCTTTGGATTTCCATTTATTTCGGTCTTTACAAAATTCTCTTAATGGAAAAAATTTCAATTCCCTGGAAGACTGTAAAAGGCACCTGGAACAGTTCTTTGCTCAAAAAGATAAAAAGCTTTGGGAAGATGGAATTATGAAGTTGCCTGAAAAATGGCAGAAGGTAGTGGAACAAAAGGGTGAATACGTTGTTCAATAAAGTTCTTGGTGAAAATGAAAAATGTGTCTTTTATTTTTACTTAAAAACCAAAGGAACTTTTTGGCCAAAGCAATAGGTAACTGGAACAGACTGATCACTAGTAGTGAAATTGAATCAGTAATAAAGTAACTCCTAGCAAACAAAAGTCCAGGATCCAACAGCTTCAAAGGGGAATTCTACCAAACATGTAAAGAAGAGCTAATACCTATCCTTCTCAAACCACTCCAAAAAATTGAAAATGAGGGAACACTCCCAAATTCATTCCACAAGGCCAACATTACCCTGATAACCAAAACCAAAGACACTACAAAAAAGATTACAGGCCAGTATCTATGATGAATATAGATGCAAAAATCCTCAACAAAATATTAGCAAACCGAATCCAACAATATATAAAAAGGATCATGCACAATGATCAAGTTGGATTTATTCTAAGGATGCAAGAATGGTTCATATTCACAAATCAGTCATTGTAATATGCCGCATTAACAAAAGGAAGGATAAAAATCACATGATCATCTCAATAGATGCAGAAAAAGCATTTGACAGAATTCATCCATTCATGTTAAAAACTCTCATCAAAGTTGGTATAGAGGGAACATATCTCAACATAATAAAGGCTGTTTATGACAAACCCACAGTTAATATCATACTCAAGTTTGAAAAACTGAAAGCTTTTCCTCTAAAAATGCTTCTCACATTTAGATTTTTAATCGATTTGGAATTTATTTTTGTATGAAATGTGGGGGTCTAATTTTAGTTTCCCCATGTATAACCAGTTGTCTCAGCACCATTTATTAAACAGCACCTCCTTCCTCTGCCGATTTTATAAAGCCATCTCTTACAGACCTTGTTTCCACAGGTATGGGTGTGTTTTGAGGTCTGCCTAGGACTGAAGGGAGATCTATTGTTTTACGTACTGTGTGCTTTTCATTCTGTCACAGTGTCTCTCTTACTATATTTACGCCTAAACAAGCACCCCAGGTTATTTTCCCAAAAAAAGTTTCAGTGACATACCACTCCCCTTAGCAAAACTTCAAAGCACATTTTCTTTTTGGTGTCCTCTCTCTTCTTCCCCTTTCCCAAATAAATAAAATGATTAGAGTTATGTTAAACAATGGAAACACTCCAGAAATGTAAAGTAGTGAGTGAAAGTCATCTTCTCTCAATTAATCACTAATTAATCACTTTCACCATGTGTATTGTGAGATTTACCTCTAAGCACATTCATTCATAGATGTATATAAACATAGTATGTCAAGTTTTTGTGGTTTTAATTTTTTTTTAACGCTCCACAGCAACTTTTTTTTTCACATAATGTTTGTTGGCCATAGGTCCTCATATCTGGATCTGTCTTCATCTTTTTGATAGCCACACAAGATGTTCATTGTGTATTTTTGTTATTATTGTACGACTATACCAAAATGTATTTATTCACTGTCCCTTGGTGGTGGTCACTTCATTAGTATTGCCAAATTGTTTTTTATAAGGATTGTACAAATTGATACTCCCCAGTGAATGATAGTGCTGTTTCTCCAAACATCTTACTGTCATCTTTGCAGGTGAAAAAAATATCTGATGGTTTTAGTTTGTGTATCTGTAATTATAATATATGAGGTCAAGTATCTTTTTCTATGTTTGGCCAATTATGATCTCTCTCTTTTTTAGAAATAGCCTTTTCTCATATTCTCTGCTTACTTTTATACAAGTATCTAATTATTATTTTTAAAATAACTTTATAAGTGTACTCTTTATAAGTATATTAAAATTTTTTGTTTATGATGTGTAGTGATTTAAAACTTTTGTCATATTTGTTGAATTTTTTTTTAAAGTAGCTTCTGGGTTTTGAGGCTTAGAAAGACTTCTCATTCTAAGATTTTAAAAGTAGAGTTCTATGTTTACTGTTTGTAGTTTCATTTAAAAATTTAACTTATTAATTTAAAATTTAAATTCACAACCTAATTAGAGTTAATTCAGTGGAGAGAGACTTCAGCTGGTTTTTCTCAGTGGCTGATCAGTTGTGTCAGCTTTTCGTGAATGATCAATGTTCCTCACTAATAATAATACTAATTTTAACAAATACCTGTGGTTCTAATTCTGAACTCTCTTTCTAAAGATGCATCTATTCCTATACCAGTATCATCATTTAACTGTTAGATATGTAATTATCTGTCAGATTATTTCTCCAGTCACAGCCTTTTCTTTCAGAATTCCCCAGGGTATACTGCTATATTTCATTTTCATGTGAACCTGAGAATAATTTTAAGTTGCAAAAATGTTGTGGGCATTTAGACTGTGACTGTCTTAGCTTTATTGTTTCATTTGGGGTGATTGACGTTTACAGTGTTAAATCTCTTAGTCAAGCCATCTTCATGACTAAAGTTTCTTCATTTTTTGAAATATGTTTTTCTTCGTATTTTAAAACATGGTTTTCTTACATGGTTTTATTCCACTTATTGGTTGCTACTATGAATATTATCCTTTCGTTCATTCTATTTTCTGATTAATATTTGTCTAGGAAAGCAGAAGAGTCTAATTTAGTAAGAGGATTCTTTCAATGTTTTGAATAGCAAGGGATATAGGAAGAAGATCCACGTGACTGCTGTAATGACTATGCTTTCATAAAAATTTTTCAAAATTTAGAAATTAAAATAATTTTAAATGACAAAAAAAGAAAGCTCTTGAAATATTTTATCATTCTTATCTTTGCAGACTTTGCCTAAGATTCTGAGCCATATTGCCCCAGCATTTTGCATGAGCAGCTGTAGCTTCGTAGTAGAAAAATCTAAAGAATCTACAGCACGTGTTGTAGTTTGGAGAGAGATAGGAGTACAAAGAAGCTATACCATGGAGAGTACTTTGTGTGGATGTGATCAGGGAAAATATAAGGTAAAACATCTCAGGACTTCCAGCCATAAAAATATTTCAAGTCTTCCATATATGCTCTAGTAGTTTTCAAGTATGTATTAAATGGTATGTTTGTTATACTGAGCTAAATGTAACTTGCAATAATGGAATTGAATTATATGTGATCTTAAGAACAGTTTTTGTTTTTTTTACTTTTCTGAACTAAATAGCTTGCTTTGGATCCTTATGAAATCTTGGTTGAGTCTATTTACAGTCATAATTTTTAAGAAAGCATGCTGTAATACACATTTAAATAACAGTAATTTATAACGAGCTGTGCAAGTAGTACATTATTAATAAAATGTTCTATCATTTTAATTCATTGGATGTAAATATATTTTTATGCATTTAGAAATAAACACATTACACTTATAAAATTTTTTTTAATTTAGATTTTATGTGTGTGTGACTTTTAAATGCATATTCCTTCACTAATTTTTTTTTCTTTTCTAAGACTCCTCTTCTGTGGTACCATAGGCTTTTATGGGAAACAATGAGTTCAGACTTTACTTTTGAAATTTAAGAGTAATTAAATGTTAGGTGACTTTGAATTTTTTAATTTTAAAGTTTGAGAACTTTAAAAAAATTTTTTTTATTGGAGTATAGTTGATTTACGATGTTTTGTTAGTTTCAGGTGTACAGCAAAGTGAATCAGTTATACATATACATATACCAACTCTTTTTTAGATTCTTTTCCCATATAGGTCATTACAGAGTACTGAGTAGAGTTCCCTGTGCTATACAGTAGTTCCTTATTAGTTAATCTATTTTATATATAGTAGTGTGTATACGTCAATCCCAATCTCCCAATTTATCCCTCCTCGCGTTTCCCTGCTGGTAACCATAAGATTGTTTTCTACATCTGTGACTCTATTTCTGTTTTGTAGATAAGTTCATTTGTACCATTTTTTTAGATTCCACATATAAGCGATATCATACAATATTTGTTCTTCTCAGTCTGACTTACTTCACTCAGTATGACAATCTCTAGGTCCATCCATGTTGCTACACATGGTATTATTTTATTCTTTTTTATTGCTGAGTAATATTCCATTGTATGTATGTACCACAAAAGATTGAGAACTTAAAAGGCAATGAATTGGACCTTAGGTAAGCAACTGTAAACCCAGATATTTATTTTTCTTGCCTTGCCACAAAAAGCTTTTCAGGTGTCATGCTAATTATTCCACTCATTCTGTTTTGTTGTGTTTTGTTTTTTTGACATGGGCAAGAGGAATCTGAATCTCATAGTGATGTTCATATACCACACATAAAAGTGATTATAACTTTATGTTTAGAAAGAGTTAAAAATCTTCCAATTGGTTAGTATTAAAAATGTAAACATATTATGATTGATGCCAAAATGTTCAAGTGGAGAGCTTAAATGATTTTTCCAGTCTGTAACAAACTGGGAGAAAATTGTATAGATTTTGCAACTGGCGTTCAAACTTTGGGGGCCTAGATGGGTAGAACTTAGTGAAATTTCAGTACTTTCTGTAGAGTGACTCTTCCCTAAGATTTAGGTTGACCACAGTATACTATTCTTCCAAAATGTGCTATCTTTTGAAATCTCTTCAAATATTGTAAAACGGTGTCTTCTAGACTACCAAAGGCACGATTGTGGTAAGAGAGGAGCATGAGCACTCCAGCCCACAAACCCTGCCTCCTAATCATTGCTTTAGTGGACTATAAGTGTGTGGGATGGAAAAAAGCTTGACAGTCGTTTTTGTAAAGGACCGTAGGTAGTTCCTATGATTTAGGGAAATAGACTATAAATTATTTGTTCTTAAAGAGATGCAGTTCAGCTGGAGAAGGTAAGTTAAAGCGTCAGTGTCTGTGAAACTGGTCTCTGGGAGTAGGGAGAGAAGAAGTCAAGGAAGCTGAGACTTGCATGCCCCTTGAAATCATCTGTTGCATAATAATAGTAGCACTTTCTTACTATATTTGGATTCTACTGATAGACTTTCATTGGATTTTTTTAAATGTTCTTTTTGTGTTTTGATAAATTTATTTAGTCATTGAAAAAACCACGTTTAAAAAATTGCTAAAATATATTTTGAAACATAAAATATTAGACGAGTTTTCTAAAAATTACTTTATAAAATTTAAAAAATAAAATGGATACCTAATATATAGTCATTTCTCTTTTATACGATTTACATTGGCATATATGTACTTTATGTGATTTCCATTGATAGAGTTACATTGATTTAAAACTCCTATGGAGAGAAGTATGTCTTATTACTAATAATAAGCTAAGTTTTTTACATCTAAAATTCAGTGCTTTGATCATAACATATACTTTTTTAAAGTTTTTTTTTAATTAGTAAACTTTTTAAAATAGGTTTATTTATTTTTGGCTGCATTGGGTCTTTGTTGCTGCACCCGGGCTTTCTCTAGCTGCGGCGAGCGGGGGCTACTCTTCATAGCGGTGCATGGGCTTCTCATTGCGGTGGCTTCTCTTGCTGTGGAACACGAGCTGTAGGCCTGTGGGCTTCAGTAGTTGTGGCATGCGGGCTTCAGTAGTTGTGGCGCATGGGCTTAGTTGCTCCACGGCATGTGGGATCCTCCCGGACCAGGGCTCAAACCCGTGTCCCCTGTGTTGACAGGCGGATTCTTAACCACTGCGCCACCAGGGAAGTCCCAATAAACTTTTTAAAGAGGAGTTTTAGATTCACAGAAAAATTGAGTGGAAACTACAGAATTCCCATATACCCCCATCCTCCCCCCCCACATAACGTATACTTTACAAACTTGTTAATATTAGCTAATAAGTTGTGTAAGTCTAATAATATTTTAAGAAACAAATCTCTTCACCCTCAACAACGTTCTTATATTACTGAATTTTAGGCTTCAAATATTCTTTATTTTTATTTTTGATGAGCTAATTCAGAAATAGGCATAGCCTTTCTAAAGCTTTTAGATTAAGAAGGCAAATGCATTTTCTAAGTCAGTTAGGTCACATTTCTTAGACTATTTGGAGATGGCCAAGCTATTTAAACAATCAGTCAATCATTATTATGAAGGCATGTGTTACGTAGAGTAAATAACAGTTTTTATAATTTATCTCTTCAGTTACTGTGTGCTTTTAGTCTGGTCATTGAAAGTCTAGTCTGCTCTCATCTACACCTGCAACCTTTGTTGGTGTAAGGATTGCATTTATTTTAGAGATTCATTTTTATCTGAAAATTAAATGATAAGCAGCGTCTTGATTTACAGTCCATTTTTATCCTTTTATTTGGTAATGTTTAACTTTTGGTAAACCTTATATTGTTTATTGAGAAACTATTGGTTAAAAAAGGGTTGTGGTAAAATTTTGGTTTTGCGTTAGTAGACCACCTTTGAAATGGGCATTGTCATCTGACATGGAACATAAGAACTTATTTTACTGCTGCCTCGTTAGCTTAGATTCGTCTGATTATTTTTTGACATAGTTACCTTTCTTTTGTTTGTTTTTTACTCAGCAATTTCTTTTTATCATTCAGGAAAAGTATGTATAAAGTAATGTTCAAGTATGCAAATTGGAGCCTTGATTGTAGCACTATAATATTTCAACATCGGCATACAAGTAGTAGATTACAAGAAGTACTAGCAAGATCTCGTAAAAATATAATTTCACCCATGAGCTCCAAGAATAACTTAACCACAAGATGTTTATCTGTTTTTTCCTCCCCAGTGTGTTGGTGAAAATAATTTGCACGCAGTGAATGAGCATAGACATTTTAGAAACGGTTTTTTAAGACAGTTTCCTTTGCGACTTAAAATAATCTTATGTTGTTAAGACACTGTGCTTATGAGTCCTAGGTTCATACAAAGTGCCAGCCTATTATTTTATTAATATAGTTACAAATTCCTTTTATGTAATTTTAGTGAGATACAGCCAGAGGATAGCAAATGTCCTAGTTACATGTTTATTATTTATTTTTAGGGTTTACAGATTGGTACTCGAGAATTGGAAGAGATGGGAGCAAAATTTTGTGTTGGTCTATTGCGTTTGAAAAGACTGACATCCCCACTGGAATATAATCTGCCTTCTAGCCTGCTTGACTTTGAAAATGACTTGATTGAATCGAGCTGCAAAGTAACTAGGTAAGACATACTTGTTTTATTCTTTTGTTATATGGTAGTATACTGTTAAACTTCATTAAATTAGTTACGCAGAGGAAAGGCACAGAGATTTTGACAGCCAGGAGCATTTTTAGAATTAATATACGTAAGTCTTGCTTCTTTTAACATTGGTATTTGGATAAAATTTTAATGAAATATCCTTATATTTGGAATGCTGTTTTAGTGATCTTAATGATTTACTTTTAACTTAAAAATAAGCAGTGTGGAAAACAGTTACTTATATCAGATAATATGTAAATTTAGAAGGCTTGGAGCCAAGATTCATAGTTCAAAAGAAATTTTATTTTGTTGATAATCTACACATATCAGATGGCTTTCCAATCACCTTCTGGTTACATCTACTAGAAACAGCTAATTTAATATCCCTCTGAAAATATAACTACATCTGCCAAGTAGTATCCTTCTGAGTAGGTAAACTTTTGCTCCTAAAATTCAGTGTATGTAAAATTTGATCAGTTATTGTCTCAGAGATAATTTAGTATCACAAGTCTTAATCATAGTACCAGAGTTTAGCATTTTATAGTTTGATACATATGGGTAGGAATAGTCCCATTTTATAGAATCTACATGATTTTTATTGTTGGACATCGACATCAGATTTGTTAATTTATTGCCAAGCTATGTTATATATATATATATCAATTTAGTAGTTTTAAGTGTAGTAAAACATTAATTAGAACTCGATTCTTATATAATGTGATAATTGAGGCAGTGATCCTCTGCATTCTCTATATTTCAAAACACTTGCTAAACGATAATGGAAATAAATATAAATATATTTATTTACAAATAAGTGTAAATAAAGTTGTTCTCATTGATGTTTAGAAGCCTACTTTTAAGTTATTTCATGTATTCTTCCCCCCCCCCATCTTTTTGAGGTAAAATTCACAAATAAAATCGTAAGATATTTAAAGTGTACACTGTGATGATTTGGTATATGTATACATTGTGAAAGGATTTACCCCCTTGAGTTATTAACATATCCATCCATCACATCACATGTTTACCTTTGTGTCTCTGTGTGAGGGAATATTTTTCAGTTTTACTCTCCTAGCAAATTTCAATCATACAATCCAGTGTTATCTAGTATAGTCACCATGTTATACATTACTTCCTCAGACCTTATTCATCTCAACACCTGAAAGTTTGTATCACTCTTACTAACCTCTCCCTATTGCCTCCTCCACCTATCCCATATCCCCTGGCAACCACTTTCCTGCTCTCTGTTTCTGAGTTGTTCCAATTCTTTTTTTTTTTTTTTTTTTAACATTTCATATGTAAGTGACACCATGCAGTATTTGTCTTTGTCTGGCTTATTTCACTTAGCATAATGCCCTCCAGTTTCATCCATGCTGTAGCAAATGAAAGGATTTCCTTTTTTTTTTTTTTAAGGCTGAATAATATTCCATTGTATATCTATATACCACATTTTCTTTATCCATTCATCCATCAATGGACAGTTAGATTGTTTTCATACTTTGACTATGTGAATAATACTGCTTTGAACATAAGAGTAGAGTGTCTTAACAGTTTTCAGTGTACAGATCTTCCACCTTCTTGGTTAATTTATTCCTAACTATTATTTTTGATGCTATAGTAAGTTTGTTTTCTTGATTTCTGTTTCTGATGTTTCATTGTTAGTGTATAGAAATGCAGCTGGTTTTTGTATATTGATTTTGTATCCTGCAGCTTTACTGAACTCATTTATTACTTCCAACATTGTGCTGTTTTTAGGGATTCTATATGATATCTTGTCTACTGCAAATAGAGAACATTTACTTTTTCCTTTCTGATTTGGATGCGTTTTATTTCCGTTTCTTGCCTAATTGCTCAAGCCAGTACTGTGTTGAATAAGAGTGGTGAGAGTGGGCATCCTTGTTTTGTTCCTTATCTTAGAGGAAAAACTTTTGGTATTTCATCGTTGAGTATGACATTAGCTGTGGGCTTGTCATATATTGCCTTTATTATGCTGGTTTGTTGAGTTTTATCATGAATGGATGGTGAATTTTGTCAAATGCTTTTCTGCATCTATTGAGATGATTATATGATTTTTATCCTTCATTTTGTTAATGTGGTGTATCACATTGATTGATTTGCATATGTTGAACCATCCTTGCTTCTCAGGGTGCAAGGTGATCATGGTTTATGTATGATTCTTTCAGTGTATTGTTGAATATGGTTTCCTAATACATTTTATTGAGAATTTTTGCATCTAAGTTCATCAGGGATATTGGCCAATAATTTTCTTGTTTTTAAAATTTCTTCTCTGACTTTGGTATCAGGGTAATGCTGACCTTGTAAAATGAATCTGGAATTGTTCCCTCCTCTTTTAATTGGGGAAGAGTTTGAAAATAATTGCTATTATTTCTTGCTTAAATGTTTGGTAGAATTCATCATTGAAGCCATCTAGTCTTGGGGTTATCTTGGAAGGTTTTTGAGTATTGATTCAGTTTCCTCACTGGTAATTGGTCTGTTCAGATTTTCTGTTAATTTCTTCATGATTCTGTCTTGGTAGCTTGTATGTTTCTAGGAATTTTTTCCATTTCTTCTAGGTTGTCCAATTTGTTGGTGTATAATTGTTCATAGTGGTCTCTTATGATCCTTTGTATTTTTGAGGTATCTGATGTGATGTCTCCTGTTTCATTTATAATTTCTCTCTCTCTTTTTTTTGGAAAGTCTCACTGTTTGTCTATTCTATCTTTTAAAAAAATTAGCTCTTAATTTCATTGATCTTTTTTTTCTTTTTAGTCTCTATTTCATTTGTGTCTGTTTGATCTTTGTTATTTTCTACCTTCTGCTAACTCTAGGCTTAGTTTGTTCTTATTTTCCTAGTTCCTTGAGGTGTAAAATTAGGTTGTTTATTTGAGATCTTTCTTTTTTCAGGCATTTATTGTTATAAACTTCCCTCTTAGAACTGCTTTTGCTGCATCTCATCAGTTTTGGTATGTTGTGTTTCCATTTTTAGTTCTCTCAAGATATTATTTGATTTCTCTTTCACTCATTGGTTGTTCGGGAACACGTTGTGTAATCTCCACGTACTTGTGAATTTTCCAGTTTTCCTAATTGATTTCTAGTTTTCTTTTCTTTTCTTTCTTTCTTTCTTTTTTTTTTTGCCACACCACACGGCTTGTGGAATCTTAGTTCCCTGGCCAGGGATTGAACCCAGGCCCTCAGCAGTGAGGGCACGGAGTCCTAATCACTGGACCACCAGGGAATTCCAATCAATTTCTAGTTTTATATGGTGGTTGGCCTTAGTATGATTTCAGTCTTCTTAACTTTATTAAGACTTGTTTGTAGCCTAAGATATGATTTACCCTGGATAATGTTCCATGTGTGTTTATGTGTTCTTTTGCTGTTGGATAGAATGTTCTATATATCTGTTAGGTCCGTCTGGTCTAATGTGTAGTTTAATTCCAGTGGTTTTTTTTTAGACTGATTTTCTGTCTTGGATGATCTATCCATTGTTGAAAGTGGGTGTTTGAAGTTCATTGCTATTCTTATATTGCTGTCTGTTCCCTCCTTCAGATCTGTTAATATTTGCTTTATATATTTAGGTGCTCCTATGTTGGGTGCATAAATATTTACAATTGTTATATCCTCCTGATTAATTGATCCTTTTATTATTATTATTTTTAAAATTTATTTATTTGTTTATTTCTGGCTGCATTGGGTCTTCGTTGCTGCATGCGGGCTTCCTCTCTAGTTGTGACGAGCAGGAGCTACTCTTCGTGCAGTGCGCTGGCTTCTTACTGCGGTGGCTTCTCTTTGCTGTGGAGCATGGGCTCTAGGCGCACGGGCTTCCGTAGTTGTGGCACACGGGCTCAGTAGTTGTGGCTCGCAGGCTCTAGAGCACAGGCTCAGTAGTTGTGGTGCATGGGCTTAGTGGCTCTGTGGCATGTGGGGTCTTCCCTGACCAGGTCTCAAACCTGTGTCCCCTGTGTTGGCAGGCGGATTCTGAACCACTGCGCCACCAGGGAAGTCCAATTCTTTTATTATTATATAATGACCTTATTATTTTCTCTTGTTGGTCTTTGGCTTAAAGTCTTTTATTTCTGGTATAAGTATAGCTACCCCTGCTTTCTTCTGGTTTCTATTTGCATTGAATTTATTTTTTCATCACTTCATTTTCAGTTGATGTGTGTCCTTAAAACTGAGAAACTGAGGTGTCTCTTGTAGGCAACATATAGTTGGGTCTCTTTTATTATTTATTCAGCCACTCCATTTTTTGATTGGAGAATTTAGTCCCTTTACAGTTAAAGTAATCATTGATAGGTGTAGGCCTACTATTGTCATTTTAATTGTTTTCTGGTTATTTTGTAATTCCTTTGTTTCTTTCTTCCTGTCTTGCTCTCTTCCTTTGTGATTTGATAATTTTCTGTACAGTAAGTCCCCTACACACGAACCTTCAAGTTGCAAACTTTCAAAGATGGAAACATGTGTTCACACGTCCAATCATGTAAGTTAGTTCATGTGTCTGGTGTACATTGTCATCTGCGTGCATCTTTTACAAGTGGTTGTGCTTTTGTGTACTTTACTGTATAGTACTGTATAGAGTACAGTAGTACAGTATCTTTATTTCAAGCTAGATCTGCAAGGGAACGACTTCATTGAACTCCTTGCTGTGCAACATGAGGAGCTTAGTAATGAAGACCTGATGGAATTGGAGACCCAGAGAAAGGACGAAGAGAGACAAGAAGAAGAAGAAGTAACTGAAGAACCAAAGAGATTCATGACACAGGAAATGGCAAGGGGATTTTCTTTATTTGAGGAGGCACTGTTAGTTTTGAGGCACAGGAGCTGAATGTAGAACAGTACACAAAGGTTGCAGCAGCCGTTCAGAATGCAAACCAGTGCTGCTGTGTCATCTATGATGAGAAAAAAAGAGCTACTACCCAGACATCCCTGGATCATTTTTTCAAGAGGGTAGATAGAATTGAATCCAGCAAGGAACCAGAACCTATGTCATCAGCATCAGACATGAGTGAAGTTGCAGCTTGCCCTCCGTCTTCTATTGCTGATGATCCTTCAGTTCTATCATCTCTCATCTCTCCTCTCCCCTCCTCCAGTCAGTAACTCTTCTTGCCTGTTTACTCGATGCCAGCCCCTGTATGCCAGCTGTTTTACTGTACTACTGTACTTTTCAAGGTACTGTACTGTAAGATTAAAAATATTTTATTTTTTGTGTTTGTTTGTTTTTTATGTATTATTTGTGTGAAAAATATTATAAACCTATTACAGTACAGTACTATATAGCCGATTGTGCTAATTAGGTACCTAGGCTAGTTTTGTTGGACTTACGAACGTGCTCTCAGAATGGAACTCGTTTGTATGTAGGGGACTTACGGTAGTGGTATGCTTTGAATTCTTTATCTTTTGTGTATCTACTATAGGTTTTGGCAGTGCATTGAGGCTTACATAAAACATTTTGTTTTTCTTTTTTGCCAAGGCCACTACCCTTACATAAAACATTTAAAATATAAACAGTCTATTTTAATCTGATAATTACTTAACTTTAAATGCATACCAAAACTTCCCCTTCCTTCACATTTTGTTTAATGTTATAATTTGCATCTTTTCACATTGTATATCCATTAACAAATTATTGTAATTACATTTATTTTTAATACTTTTATCTTTTAACCTGCAAACTAGATTTATAAGTGATGTACCCATCACCATTGCAATATTAGAATACTCTGAATTTAATTATATATTTACCTTTACCTGTGAGTTTTATACTTTCATGTTTTCCTGTTACTAATTAGTATCCTTTTGTTTCAGCTTGAAGAACTCCCTTTAACATTTCTTTTAAGACTGGTCTAGTGTTGATGAACTCCTTCATCATTTGTTTATCTGGAAAACTTATATCTCTTTTTCAGTTCTGAAGGACAACTTTGCCAGGTAGAGTATTCTTGATTGGCAATTTTTTCCTTTCAGAACTTAGAGTATATCATCTTACTCCCTTCTAGCCTGCAAGGTTTCTGCTGAAAAATCTGTTTATGGTCTTATCTGGGTTCCTGTGTATGTAATGAGTTTCTTTTTCTCTTGCTACTTTGAAGATTCTCCTTGTCTTTAACTTTTGATGATTTAATTATAATGTGTTTTGGTGTGGGTCCTTTTGGATTTATCTTTTTTAGTACTTTCTAGGCTTCCTAGATCCAGTTGTCTGACATCTCTTTCTTTTCCCAAGTTAGGGAAGTTTTCAGCCATTAATCCTTGAATAACCTTTCTGCCTCCTTTTCTCTCCTCTCTTTCTGGAACCCCTATAATGCATATTTTAAGCTATTTTCACTCTTTCATTATTTCTGTTTGCACCTCTGAAAAAATTCCACTGCCGTTTTCAGGTTTGCTGATCCTTTCTTCCACTTGAGCTAGTCTGCTGTTGAAACCGTCGTATTGCATTTTTCAGTGCAGTTATTGTAGTCTTCAGCTCTATCATTTCTGTTTGGGGATTTTTAATATTTTCTATCTCTTTTTTGAAGTTCTTACTTTGTTCATGCATTACTCTCCTAACTTTGGTGTGCATCTTTATGACCATTATTTTGAACTCTGTATCAGGTAAATCACTTACCTTTATTTCATTAAGATCTGCTTCTGGATATTTTTATTGTTCTTTGTTTGGAACATATTCCCCTAATTCTTCATTTTTATTGACTCTCTGTTCATTTCTGCACATTAGTTAGAACAGCCACCTCTCCCAGCCTGACAGAATGGTCTCATGGCACGTGCTCTTCGTTGTGTTTCATACTTTTGTTATTCCCCAAAAGATAGTGTTCTGAAAGGAGCTGATAGTATAATAGAAAAAGCACAATTTACATTTGTGAAGGGGCATGATGGTGATTACAAAAAATACATAAAATACATTAATATATTTAAAAAAACAAAATTTAAAAATTGCATAGACATATTGAGAAAAAAGTTACTGAGCAAATAATTTAAAATCACCTGGATTTATGTGGAATAAATTTATTAAATTAGTAAGTTTTAGGCTAGGACTTGAAAGATAGTAAGTGAGGCTTGGTAAAGAAATAGGAGCTAACATGAAGGAAACAAAGTTGGCAATAAGAAGTAGACTAATTTAGGTAAGGTGGAAAGGATTGCTTGGAGCTCAGAAAAGCTAATGTTGAAGAAGGCATTATGGGAGCAGGTGTTCAGTTTCATGGGAAGGTTAGTGTGGATTTTATAGAAGAGAAGTAGTAACTGTATATGTTCTTAAGCAAGGAATGATAACTGATATATCCTATGCAGGATGTATTAAAATTCAAAATGTTTAGAAGCTTATGCTAGTGTAATACTTCTGTATTGTAAGCACTAGGTATTGTGGTAAGTTGAGGGAGAAGGTGACTGCAGAGCTTTCTGGAGTTGTTCTTTGAGGTTGATACTTCTAGTGTATACTACTGGTGTCCAGTTATTCAAAGTGCTGCTTCTTGAATGTAGATTTCTGTTATTCTTATTTTCTTTTGTTTTAGTTGGTTTCTAATATGGGTAGAGTGAATAAGGAGGAATGAGAGAGGTTCTGATTGTTGGCTGAAGATGAAACTAGCTAGCTCCAAAGTTTCCGATGGAATTATTGGTATATACTTAGTGCTTTTAAGACTGCTCCCCCACCACCAAGACTGACAAAGCTCTTTTCCTCATAGCTACTGTCATTTATGATTTTTAAATCTTATTTAATAATGATTGCTTACTCATTTGGCTGTCCTTTTTATTGCTTCTTGGAAACTTTTCAAGAATCATTGTAAATTCTTGTCATTATTTGCATTATTGGTAAAATGGGTGGGAGGGAAGTTGTACATATTTCTCACCTTTCCCTCTTTCTCCTAGCTTTTGATAATCATCCTTTAGTTTTGCTGTGCATTGGCAATCACTGATAACAATTACCTTGGAAATAAAAGCTATAGTAAATGTAACACAGATCAGTTGGGTTTATTTGTTGAGGCCAAAAAAGGGGGTTGTGGTGTTCAAAAACTTTCCTTTGAGTATTTCTTCTCTATCTTCTTTGCTTTTTCTCCTCTTTCAACTTTTCTTCTCACCCTACACACTTTCCATAAATGATACTTATTCCAGTGATTTTAAATTACATCTGTGTATTGATAACTCCAAAATACATATAATCTTCCAGACCTCTCTTCTGAGCTCTAGACTTACGTATCCAGCTTCCGACTTGGTTTTGTACACTTGGACACAAAATTAACTTCTCTAAAACTCAACTCATGACTTCTGTTCCCCTACCTCTCCCCAAACAAACCTGTTCATCTGTATCCACCTCCCTCTACCCAATTGCTCTTGTAAGAAATCTTATTCTTGGCATCTCCTTCTCTCTCCCTTACCCTTAATCCAATCCATCACTTGGGGCTTTTTGATTTCACCTCCAAAATATTTCTCAGATCTTTCTATTTCTCTCCACCACTTCTGCCATTACACTGGTCCAGGCTGCCATCATCTCTTGCCTGCTCTACTCCAATAGCCTCTGACTGGTCTTTCCCTACTTTTTTGTATCCTCCAGTTTCTTTGTACGAAGTGGTCACTGTCCTGCTTAAAGTCCTTCAGTTATTTTCCACATATATGGCCTATATCCATTATCAGAGTCTCTGAGGTCCAGATGAGCCATCTATACCTTTCTCTCCCCCTTTAGCTTGTCCTACTCTCTCTCTGTATTCTTACCATTCCAACCACACTGACCATCTTATAGTTTTTATGACAGTGCTTCTAAACTAGCAAAAGTCTAGTTTTTATTTTCCAATTTGTTATGGATTGATAATTGAATAAAATACAGTAAGAATGAAGTACTATACAAATGGAAGAGGGCACCCCAAGGAATGTAAATATAAGCTCCAATTTCCTGTTATTAGAGTCACCAGACACATAATTTTATGTAAAATTGTTGTAAAAGTTTCTGAACACTTCATTTTAATTCCTAGGCTTTTGTTGCCATGGACCAGTAACACAGAATTTGTGGACCATACCTTGAGTAGTGCTATTCTAGAACATGAAAATCTTTTTATCATCCCAGTGTCTTTGCATTTGCTTTTTCCTCTATCAAAGTGTCTATGCCTCCACTTGTTTAAGGTTTTATCCTTATCCTCAGTGCTATTCAGTTTCAGTGCATTGTGTTTAGGAGTGGTATATTAAAAAGAATATACCTTGGTTGACACTTAATATGTACTTTTAATTTGAGGACTCTTCAATTTTGAAAAAATCTCAACCATTTTTTTTTTTTTTGAAAATTGCTTCTTTGGCAATTCCTTTATTCTGTTCTTCCAGAATTCCTACACTGGAGCTTCTCTATCTGTTCTCCACACATGTCTCTTAACAACTTTTTCACATTTTCTATCTCTTTCAGTCTAGGTAAATTCTTCAGTAGCATTTTATAATTCACTAAATTTAGTTGTTTCTGGTCTAAAGTTTATTTTGTTTTAAAGATTATATATTTCACGTCTAATTGGTTCTTTTTTGTTTCTGCATTTTTTAATTTCATGATTCCTTGTTTATTCTTATGGCTACTATTCTTCCCTTCTTTGAAGACCCTAAACACTTTCATAGTCATTTGTAGATTATGCCATTATTTTTGTGTTGGTAAGCTCATCACGGTTTCTCAAGAGTTTTGTAACTTGCAAGGTCATATTAAATGAGAGCTTCCCCCAAACCCCCAGCTCTTTCAAGTCTCTGCCCTTAATCCCTTAATGATTTTGTGTTGCTTCTACCTGGCCCTCTCTAGGCTCCAGTCCAAGCTTATATTAGCTTACACTAGCATTTTATTAGTCTTGTATTTCCTACTTCCCATCCTTCAGCGATACTGGGGATTTTGCTGGACAAGTGACTGTGTTCATGAAGGTTCTGACTTTGCTGCTTTGTCTCCTTTTTTCTGACTTAATAATTGCAACTTTATAAAATCTTAGCCTTAGGCAGAAGTCTCAGCCTTATTTTTTCAGCCTCCTTTCTAAAGTGGGAAGCCTCACTCCAGCTGCTCGATTGCCATGAGTCTGGGTTTAATTCCCTGGCTCTAGGACACTTAAGCCTCCCTGTTATTTTGAAGGAGCTATTGCTGCCTGCTCTTGGACCTGGAATTCAGGAGACCCATGACCTATTTTAGTGCCTCTATGCTTTTTCTGGTCCAAGGAGATGTTTATGTTGTTTCTGTATGCATCTGTGTCTTTTCTGTTTTCCTGTTTTATATTTTATCTATCATTGCTCTGTGGTTAGAGCAAGGATAATAAGGATCTCAAAGCATGTACTTGTCTAAACCAGCTTCTGAGAGAAGTCTGTCAGTCACACCTACCTAGCTAACTCCTAGTTAACCTCAGGGACCATATTTAAGCCTTTCAACACTGTCTAATGGTGCCTTGCATAGTGCCAGTCACATATTGAGTTGAGGAAGTGGTAGGTTGCTACATAAGATTTTCAGATTCAATTGGGTTGGATTGCTTGTTGGTTGGGGGAAAGGTCTTACAGTACCCTAAATATCAGTGTAAGGATGTAAGACTTTATCCTTTAGGCAGTTGGCAGTTTTGAAGCCACTGGGTGGAGTATGCTAATTGGTGTTTTTTGCCTGAAAATAGTGTAAAGATTTGATTGAAGCTGGGAAGGTAGAGGCAAGAAAACCTTTGAGGAAACTGTTTGGAATCATTCATGTTTGAGAGGAGGATGAGAGCTCAAATAAGGAGGTAACGTGGCAATGATTGTTTGAGGAGACAGTATCAGGTGGCAATGGAGAGGTCTTGATGATTGAATATGGAATCAGAAGCAGGTGAAGCCACGTTTCCATATTGGAGTGAAAAAGGCAAATGATGGTATTAGAGATGGAACTAGGAAACCACTTACTTCTACTAAGATTACCTTCCTGTCCTTTTCTCTTTATTGTCTGTACTCTTCTGGATCCTTTCTTTGTCCTTGGTAACTTTCTGTTTCCTGGTCTTAATGTAAACCTGACATATCATCTGAATGAATATAAGTTCTTCCCATTTTTTTTTAGTGAGTTGACCCTTAAAAATCTTTCAAACCCATCTTCCCCTGTTAAATTTATGCTTTTGTTTCTGTGTACAATGTGGATGGTTTTATTCCACATAGTAGCCCTCAATTTAATTTTATCTTCCTCAGATTTAACTGTTTCTCAAGGTAGAGTATCTATTTGTTGTGAACTAATTTATTTTCTATAGGCAATTTATATCAAGTAAGCTTGGAATAATTGCAGCGGCAAGAATAGTAAACATTAAATGCCTTTGTCAAGGTAATCAGTGACTCATTTATAGATGACAAATAATTAGTCTTCACAACACCATAAACCCGTCGGTATTTGGCACATAGCATTTGAGTTTGTTTAAATAAACTTAAGAAAAAGGTAAGAGACTTATTCAAAGTGAATCTTTGATCATTACGAAAAATAATTTCCCAGTTGTTCCATTTAGTATATATACCATTGCTTCATTTAATAGAAGATACTTTAGTTTTATAAACAATAATTGGAATCTAAAAATCAATTAGAAGTTGAACAAAGCATAAAAACTGCTGATCTATAAAATTATTTTACTTGGCACGCTTAAAACTTCTGAATATAAGACTTTATATTAAAAAGCAGACAGATTCTTTAACCATGTTGGTATTACATGTATATAAGCTATAACTAGCTCTCTTTTTATTTAGTGTTTGTTTTTAACCTTCTGTCTCTTTATATGTAAATATATTGTAAGCAGAATATAGTTGTTTTTGTAAAATTTTAGTCTGACAGTTATCTTTTAATTGGAACATTAGTTCATTTACACTTATTGTAATTATTGACATATTTAGATTTAAATCTACCTGCTTATTATTTGCTTTGTTTGTTCCACTTGCCCTGTGTTTTTAAAAAGATTTTTATTTGATTTATTTAAACTAAACTTTTTACATTTATATTATATAAAATATATTCGTATTTATATTCAAACTCAATATAAATGTGAATTTATCTCTTGGGACAATATAGGATCCTTCATATGTTAACTCCATTTAACCCCCTCTCAATATATGTACTACTGTTGTCAGATAGAGTATACTATGAGCATTTTACACTTTGTAGCCGTTATTACTGTTTTATGCAGTCATTGGATCTCACCACACATTTACTGCCTCGCCACTCCCCGCCCCTTTTCTCATTTCTTTCTTCATATCAGTTTTTGTCTGGGGTCATTTTTCTTCTACTCAAAGAATACTCTTAAGTCTTCACCTTCATTTTTGAGGGGTGTTTTTTTGGATAGAGAAACGTTTTTCAGCATGTTGAGGGATCATTCTATTGTCTTCAATCTTCCACCACTGAGTTGTCAAGTCAGCCATTAGTCTGATTGTGGCCCCTTTGAACGTGATCTATCTTTTAAGGTTAAGTTGCTTTTATGAATTTCTCTTAGTCTTTAGTTATTTAGGGGTTTAACTTAGATGTGATTTTATTTATTTTGCTTGGGATTCACAAGGTTTCTTAAATTTGCGGCTTGATGTCTTCCATCAGTTTGGCGAAATTCTTAGCCATTTTCTCTTCAAACATTGATTCTGCTCCATTATCTCCCTCTTTCTGGGACTCAATTTACTTTTTTTTTTTTTTAATTAATTTATTTTATTTTTGGCTGTGCTGGGTCTTTGTTGCTGTGCACGGGCTTTTCTCTAGTTGCGGTGAGCGGGAGCTACTCTTCATTGCGCTGCGCAGGCTTCTCATTGCGGTGGCTTCTCTTGTTGCAGAGCATGGGCTCTAGGCTCGCAGGCTCATTAGTTGTGGTGCATGGGCTTAGTTACTCCATGGCATGTGGGATCTTCCTGGACCAGGGGTCGAACCCATGTCCCCTGCACTGGCAGGTAGGTTCTTAACCACTGTGCCACCAGGGAAGCCCCTCCATTTACTTTTAAGTTTGACCTTTTTACTATGTCCTCTGTGTCTTTTACTGTCATGAATAAGTTTCTATTCTTTTGTCCATCTGCTTTTTTCTGGATGTTTTTTCTAACCAACCTTTAATTCACCCATGCTTCCTTTAGCTGAGTCTAATCTGATGTGAAATTTATCTTTTTAATTCTTAATTGTAGTGAATTAAGGGGGGATTAGGGGGAAAAAACTCTAAAAAAAACTAGGGAGGATGATTTTTAAAAATTGAGAAATATTGCCCAGGCGCATAAGCCAGCATTCTGGGAGCCTAGTAGGACTTATTTTGAGCAGACTTTCACTTACTCTTCTCACGTTTACCCCACTTCTGCCTTTTGCCCTAAGTGAATAGCCTCTCTGATAAAGTCTTTAGAAAGTCAACTTTCCATCTCTTTGAACTAGGGCATGGCCCAAGCAAGGGGATCTAAAGATCTAATTGCTCTTTATAATACCTTTTAACCAATTCTGTTTTCAGTTCCCTATATAACCATTATCTTCAATTCCTGAACTGTTCTAGGGCTTTGTAATACAAATCGGCATTTTTTCCTTGGCTTCCCCTACTGTAGATGCTCAGCAAATTGGAGGAAGTTGGAACTCAAGCCTACTAATTTCATCCATCTTCCTCCATCCTCCAACATTTTGTTGATATCTCTTCTTTGCTATTATCTCCTCTCCAGTTTTCTTTTTTTATGGGTTTATCCTTTTTAAAAAAGTTATTTTTTTTCCCATCATCTTAGTGGCCTTTGAGGTCCACTAAGTTTATCATAAGTTACAGAACTTGCTTCTCAGTGAAGCCTGTGGTTGAAAATTAATTATCTTTTATATTCTTAGGGCATTTGTTGGAAATTGCCACACACAAATCATTTTAATTTTACCCAATTGTATTTGTTGTGTAATAAAAATTCCATTTCATACAACACTTAAGTCTGCATTATGTCTTTCCTAGGGGGTGTGTTTCTTTTAGGTCAAAGCTGGGAATGTTGGTAGAACTCATTTAAAAGCTTAAAGCTTGTTAGGCTGCACCCTACAGGCCTGTAAGCCTTGTAATTGCCCAGCCTTAAAACCGAAGAGCGAGCCCAGAGACAGCTAGAGACATCCTTGGTTTATTGGATAGTGACTCTTACATGTCCGATGCAAGGTCCTGGAAAGAGACAGCAGGCAGGACATGGCCGCAGTCTTCGCTACGGGTGGTGGGGGGTGGGTGTTACCAGTTACACAGAGAATTGGCATCAGGTTGGCTCACCAGTTACCAGGGAAACCAGCAGAAGAGCCTGTCCCTCACAGCCCCTTTGATAAACTAGCAGGTGGAGCCATTCTGATCTGAAGAGTAGAAGATCACTAAGCTGGGGGTAGGGGTGGGAGGATGGGGCATGGGGCAAGTTACTTATTAGGCTCTATGATTAAGAGGGAAGGTCAGTCATGCCAGTAGGGTGTGGGTGAGGCAGGCACTCCTTGAGTGGGGGATGTACATGGAGCAAGAGAACAGCCATCTTGAGTGGCCTGACCATACACAGCTATATAGTGTTTTTGAACTTAGCGAAAGTGTTTTTATTTTACCTGTTACCTGAACTAAGCAGTATTCTCAGTGACCCTCATTTAAAGGATTTGAGAACTGATAAAGCGTTTAACAATACTTCTCATTAGGAAATTGTGATGGTGACCAAATTTCAGGATAATAGGCATATGGTTTTAAGTTTAAGTATGTTTGAAACATTATGGGAAAGTGAAGTTGAAAAATACCAAACTCTATACAGTGTTTTATTGTAATAAAAAATATAGCCATGTTTAAATGAAGCCTACTTATTATCTTATAATCAAACTGTATTTGGACCTGTTTTTTTTTTAATTGAGGTGAAATTCACACAGCATGAAATTTACCATTTTTAAAGTGAACAATTTAATAGTATTTAGTTTGTTTACAATATTTTGCAACCACCAATCACCTCTGTCTAGTACCAAAACTTTTTTTAATCACCCACGAAGAAGACCCTCATACTCATTAAGCAGCATTTTCAGCCCCTGGCAACCACTAATCTGCTTTCTGCCTCTATGAATTAACCTATTCTAGATGTTTCAAATAAATGGAATCATACAATATGTGACCTTTTGTGTCTGGCTTCTTTCAGTTACCTTTGTTTTTGAGATTCATCCATGTATCACTACTTAATTCCTTTTTGTGCATATACAAAGACATAAGAAAAGTTGATGAGAAATTTTTCCTAATGCAACTAATAAAATAAATAGGACTTAAGCTGAAGAAAGCCTTTAAAACATGCTTAACATTAGTTCTATTTTGTGTGAATGCTTCTTTAAAAATCTAATTTGATGTGTTTTGATAAATGTAGAGTACATTTCTACTAAGGTATAGGAAATGAGTACAGGTCTATGGACCAGTTAACATCATAATGTTCTTGGTTGAAGGCTCTACCCTGTCCCTAGAAGTTTAAGAGAGGATAGCTGGACGTTATTGGTAAAGTAATACAAAGGTATTGATTGCTGCATGCTATTAACATTAGAATGAAATAGTAACCTCCATATTATCCACACTTTCTTTATGTGAAGCTAGTGTTTATTTGTAAATATATAAGAACTTTTTCTTCAGAGAAAATTAAATTAATATTGTTAAAGAAAAAAAATTATTCATTATACTTGTTAAAGAACAGCAAGGCAGACTTAATTCAGGAGGACTGCTACGGTGGGGTTTTGCAGTAGGGGAGAGTTGAGTTCAACTCTGAATACAGTATGGAAGAGTGGAGATTTATAGCTGAGGTATAGAGTGGGGATTTGTGGATGGAAAATTGCTAAGAGGAAACATCAGGGGTAAGGGAGATTCTGGCTAAACGGACATGACAGAATTTTTGCTGAAAGCAGGCCAGGGTGATCAGATACCGAGAGTAAGGGATTAACAGACTCAGCAAGATTCTTGCTAAACCTGGAATAAGCAGGCAGAGCCACTGAACTAAGGACAGAGCCCCAGGTCAGGGCCAAGTCAGAAAGAGGACTCAGAGGACCCTGCCTCAAGTTTGGTCAAGGAGAGTCTCTGTCAGTATAGATCATTTGTGGCCAAATGTTCACAGCAATATCTAGTATAGTAAAGCTTACTAATATTAATGTGCATCATTTTTAATGTACAGTTTACCATTTAATCAAGCTAATCTTAAAAATGGATCTTCCTTTTTAGTGACTGTGATGCACATATTTGAGTCTGGTTTGCATATGAGAGTCATTTATTACTACCACGTAGAAAATTCTTATAGCTATAATTGCTACTGGAATATTTTCTAGGCAGATAAATCATGCCATGTAATTGAAGATAGTATCACAACTTCCAAGTCCCCTGGAAATCATAGTTGCTTATAACTAAAAGTGAACCATTTGTGCGTTTGTACTAAGTCAGTGAAATGCTGTTGTACCCACAAATACAGAGGAAATTGAAATCATCTAGAAAAATAACTGGGACTTAAGTGAGCACTTAGGACCACAGGCCAGATTTGACTATAATGAAAGCTTTGAGGCTTATCATAAGAGGAGGCAGTGATCATCCTTATCATTGAGATTCAGGTAGGTGTCAAGTTAGTCATCGTTAGTCTCTAAGACTTAGCTGGACAAGACATTTGATGACCAGATATATTTATAGATATTTATGTGTTAAATTCTTGGTAGCCTCTTGGAAGAATGAAGTTATTCTTCTCACATAGGTGTCTATTTGAGACTTCAAAATAAGAATATAATATATCAGAATAAGAAGAGCACATATTCATTCAAAGAGGATTCATTCTCTCCTCCGGCAGGCCGTAGAGTAGGGCAGATCGCCCCAACTGAGCGAGGAGCTGAGCTGACTTGAGATGGGTTTGCAAAACTTATGAAGCTTGTGTAATTCTCGGTTCACGCCTCCCCCCTTTCTAAGTTGTAGCCCTCCAGAGGTCACAATTGAAGGCCCAGTGTTTCTCCTTTCCTTAGCACCCCAAGACTGCCAAAAATTCTCTTATTTTCTGTTTTATTTGTTTTGCTGCTTTCTGCTTTGCTTTTCTGCTTCTTGCATTGTGTATTTTAAGAATTTGTCAAATACCTCTAGGTCAGAACTGTTGGGGGTCACGTCTCTGTAACTCCCTTCCTTCAGGAAACTTCACAGCTCTGAACTCCAATTTTTGCCTGCATTCTTTTGAAATTGCTGAAAGCTCTGATGACTACACTGCCTCTTAGCCACTGCCCTTGCCTGCCCTTGGTTTCCTCTGGACTTTGCCCCATGCACCTTTTCTCTTGGTTGATTTTTCTTTGTATCCTTTCACTGTAATAAGTCATAGCTTTGAATACAACTCCGTGCTGAATCCTGTAAATCTTCCTAGCAAATCACTAAACCTGGGGTGGTCTTGGGACCCCCAACACGCGTGCCCATTCCGAATTTCTGTTAAGTTGGATTGTTATCTCAGAGATTTTAATGTTCTACTGAGAATGACCAGAGACAGATGGAATTGTAACCCCTCTACATATGTGTGTAAATCGAGGCTTAGAGATGAATTTATCAAGGTCATCCATCTAGTAATTCCTGACAGAACCAGGAATTGCATCCACGTCTAACTCCAAAATTACCCTGTACTTTCCTTATATCTTGCATCTTCCAAATGACTAAGCAAAATTACTGAAAGGGAATGGTTTCAGTTTTTGGAGCTGTCCTGTATTAGTTAGGAATTAACCATTTAACTCTCTCATTATGCACAAGGAGCATTTTTAGATCAATAGCAAACTAAGTTGGAGTTTAGTGACTTAACTGTTAACCAAAGGCAACTGTTACACTTTTTTCCTACAAAGTATCAGTAAATTAGCAACTTACTTTCCTTTTTGTTTCCAAATAGATAATCTCTTTTTAAACATTCTGTACACTCTGTGTGTGTGTTGTGTGTGAATGTGTGTGCAAGTACTTATATGTATGCCGTGGGCACTTAAGACTGACAAAAGTTGTTATTTGTGTTTTTTATGGATAATTTTGTTAACTTTGTGATATTTAGTAGAGGCTATAGAGTAGGAATCAAATTATATAAGTAAAATACTCTCCAGTATTTGTACAGATAGAGATTTTCTTTCACCTTAGACTTAGCATTTCAACACAAGAAAGACACAGCGAGTCACAACTTTCTGACAATGTGGGCAATGGAATATTTTTCTGTTTGTAAATAAGTTTCAGCAATTCTCCCCCAGGATATCTTTATTTATTTATTTTTAAATTTTACTGTCTGAAAACAGGTAGGTTGGTCTCAGAATTGTAAAAGAGTGCAGGGTTAAGGGAGGATCCTGAGTTACAAAGGTAAGGCAGCATTTTTAGTCTGCTGGGCTTGGGGCAGCCCATCACCTGGACTCCTTAGGAACTGAGAAAGATTGATTTACTTTTTTCCTTAACAAGGTAGGTTTTATTAATGTCATAATAACATTTTATATTTGTGCAGCTTAGGAGTTTCAAATGCTTTCCCATTTACTATCTAATTAGAGCCAGACCACTTTGTGAGGTGGTGGGGCCGCTTTACACTTGAGAAAAACCGGTGCTTGGAGAAAGTAAGTGACTTGTTCAAGATCACACAGCTGGTTAACAGAGGAGTAGAGGCACAAACCCAGACTTTCCGACTCCATGTTTCCTTCGTGCTTGTACAGGTAACAGAGCTGAGGGTCTACACCCTAGTGTCTCAGATGTCAGAACAGCTGTAATGGCAGCAGATGAGTGTACGTTTGAGGGAGACACTTAATTTTTTAGGTTTAATTTTGTGCAGTGCTTAATAGTTTAACATAAGGTTAGCCAGAAAACTTTCTGAATCTGAATGAAGCAGATTAAAAATAAACCTTTTCCACATCATAACGATACCATACAACAGAGAATTTCAATGATTTGTCCTGTGAGAATGCCCTTTGGGGGAAAGTTTTGATATTTTCCCTGAAGCAGCATGAGGAGGATTTGTTTTTGAATTAAAACGCTATTCTCTTTTAGAATGAAATGTTTCTAAAATCCAGAATAGAAGGATATTAAGGCAGGTATATATGGAACAGCTATTAGAATGAAACAAAAACAGGGCAAAAGGAGTAAACATATGTGAAGAAAATGAGGGGAACAAGGAAGTAATGGTGGGAAAAGCAACGTAGTAGTGATGGGAAATAATTAAATGTTGATTAGACACCAAGGGGGGAAAGGTGGGGTGGGATGAATTGGGAGATTGGGATTAACATGTATACATTAATATGTATAAAATAGATAACTAATGAGAACATGCTGTACAGCACAGGGAACTCTACTTCATTTTGCTGTACAGTAGAAACTAACACAACACTGTAAAACAACTATACCCCAATAAAAAAATTAGACTTTCTTTTTTTATGATTAAAATAATACTTGAATTCCTGTCTGCTGATATAAAGGGATTGTTTTATAACACTGGGCAAATTACCTTAATCTTTCTCTGAAGTGAAGGTTATTGTGAGATCATGTGTGTGCAGGAACTTCCTGAGTTGTAAAGCGCTCAAAACATATGTTGGAATTATTAATAAAAGTAAAGCTGAGTTGTTAGGATTGATCTTGTGCCTTAAGTTTTTTCACTAAGGTAAAATCACTGGGATTGGGTGATATGAAAATGGATGATCTTGTCAACCTTGTGGCTTCTCATGGAGTTCAGCAAACATTTGTTCAGGGCTACAGTGTATCAGGTAGTCTGGGAGCCCACCGGCAGGAGGTGCCAAGAGACACCTATGATTTAGTACTGAGAAGACAGGCCCTCAATAGATGGTTTCAAATGCATATGAGAAGCATCAGATAGAATGTGCAGGGTACAAAGGGCGTGTATAGAGAAAGGGCAGGGTGGGCTTTAATAAAAGAAGAACATCTAAAGTGCCAGTAAGAAGGCTGCTTTCAGTGAGCGATGGGGGTTGTATTCTTCCTTCTCTTTCCTCATCTCAGTATCCCCCTAGCTCCTTAAACCCAGATCTACTGACCTCTCCTGTCCCCTCTGCCCCCCTCCCCACCATAAGTTAGCACTGATGGCCCCGTTACCATTGCAGGATGTACTGAATATTTCAGCTGTGGTGTAGTCCTTAATGAAGCTGGGCTAGGAACATGATTTTGTTAGGATCCACAGAAACAGGAGTCAAATATCAGGGCCGGTGTGGGTTACAGCAGTGGGCTAAGAATATGAAACTAGTCCACTCCTGGCTCTTAGAATGGGTGATGCCAGAACGTGAATGGAGTTCATCTCACAGGAGGCATATGAATAAGCCAAAACCAAGAACTTACAGTCTTATTTTCTGTATCCAGAGCCCTGAATGTTCTTTATTGTGGGATTTCTTCTAAATTACCAGGAGCTTGCCTTCCAGGTTGTGCTTCTCTGTCTGAAAGTTCTTGCCAGCATCTGATACCAGCTCCAAGTCTCCTTGTTTTCTGGAAGCTTATGTGGCTTGATCCTGGGCATCTTTATGGTCCCTAAATTAACTTCTCTCCTTCAGTTTCCTTATTGACTTACAGTTTATAAGACTAGGCTTTTTCTTTAAACTCTTTCCCTTTGTTCAAATTGATTGATTTTTTAGTATTTAGCTTCCCTGGGACACCCTGAGAATTTGAAACACCAAGGTCAAGATGGAATGAATCAACAGTTTTTCAAAAGAAAGAAAGCGAATAATTGTCATTTTAAAGGCAAATAATTTTTTAATCCAACTTTTTTTTTTCTAAAAACCTAACAGAGTGGTGATATTTTAGTTGCATAATGGTGAAATTGTTCTTGTGAATGTTAGATGTATTGTAAAGTCTTACACAATCTTCCAAACCACTCAGCTTGATTTATCAGGACTACTGTATCATGGTGCAAGCTCTCAGCGTTTAAGAGGAAGTTTACTATACAAGATCAAGGTGGTTTTGCAATGTGTTATTCTCTTTTCCTTAATTAGCAAGATTAAAACGATTCTAGGAAAAAAGATACTCTCACCAGATGAGTTTTGCCTTCTTGCCTCAGAGAATTAGAACAATATAATCCATTAACTTGTCTTTCCTGTTTAAACTTCCAGATATCTGAACTGAATTTAATATTCAGTTGCAGGAATTCTTTCATTTTAGGTGCCTAATAATAACATCTCTTTCTCTGCTCATTTGACAAGATTATTGTTCCCCTTTTATTGTCTGATTTTATAGCTTTTAATTGTATCAGCAATGGGAAGTAAGTGGGATATAAACAAACATATATCTATATGAAGCTAAGATCGTTTTGGTCACAAAATGGGGAGGTTGAAATGTTTCTGTAGTGTTTCTTTGATATGGGTGTGTGTGTGTGTGTGTATGTGTAAAATCTCCCAAATGGGGAGAGATCAGAATACTGTGATTTTTTGAAGAGGAAAGAATATGTTACCCTAGTGGAAGGGTTGTCTTAATCCCAAACAGCCTGCCTAATGAAATATTTAGAAGCACTTAGTGCTTTTAGCAAATATCTTCTTCTGTGTCCCAAGGGAAAGTAATTAACCTGGGTATGGAGTGTTCACTTGTTTTTCATTTTTATTCTTGACCAGTGGAAACTGTGAGGATGGGTATATGGGCCGTTTTCATGGCAAATAATTACTTTACAGACTTAGAATAAGTGGTTTCAGGGCATTACTGGAGGAACCAATTAGATACCACAGTTTCTTATAAAGCCTGTTGAAATTATCTGTTACTTGATTTATAGTGATTAAAATACACTTTTAGAGTCTACAAATTGATGGAATCCTTCAAAGAAGTAACCTAATGAGTGAGTCCATTGTTTTTTGTAGCTATCTAATTGTAGCATATATATTGACACGCTTGTCAGATAATTAGAAATCAGCATTTCACCCTTTATTATCAATGCAATAGATTTCCGCTATTATAAATTTCTTGATTTGTTCATTTGGGTAACATTTTAAAAATTAACCCAAATTACTTGTATTATATTGAAATCAAAGTTAATCCAGTATGGCCAAATAATCTTATATTAGAGCCTTGAAAACTAACGAAATCTTGTGTGTTCCATGTGCTTTGGCTACAGCCCCACCACTTATGTTTTGGATGAAGATGAACCTCGATTCCTTGAAGAAGTTGATTACAGTGCAGAAAGTAATGATGAGTTAGATATTGAATTGGCTGAAAATGCAGGAGACTATGAACCTTCTGCACAAGAAGAAGTACTTTCTGACTCTGAATTATCAAGAACATACCTACCTTGAGCCCTTTGCCATCTCTTGTGAACTGCAAAGAAGAAATGAAATATTTTGGTTTTCATTACACAGGAAGTTTGAGAGCAATGAGTGTATAGAGAGGTGACTCAGAAAGACAGAAAGCAGCTTGGGCCTGTTTGGTTTCAAGACAATAAATATGTTATTAATTCATGATGAAATTGGCACTTGTTTTATTTTAGATATTCAATGTACTTTACATAGCATTGAAGTATCAAATATTGGATTTACTTTTTCAAAACCTAAGTATCATTGCATGAATTTTTATCTCCTTATGGTTATATCCTGCATCAAATGGATAATTTTGAAGTGTGTGAGAATATAAAATCTAAATTCTAGAGTTGTTGAGAATCCTGGGTTGTTGAAAACTAATATGTATGTACATGGATTCCTGTAGATGTGTCTGTGTAAAGGTGGGTAGATATTGAAGATAAGACTGTTCTTCAAAATCATGTTAACTGTTGAGTTGTGACTGAAATACTCCAGAGTTTTCCTTGAAACCATTACGTTCTACATTTACCAAGTTAAACAAATAAAAGCTCTATTAAATGTTGCATTCATTTTTTCATCCTTTTTAACCAGCTCAGATTATTTGGTCTATAGAATCTTTGGGGGAATATTATGATAATCTGACATCTGAAAACATTGATAAAAATTTGTAAAAAAAAATGCTTAATTTACTAGTGTTAAGTTTTTTTTTTTTTTTTTTTAATTTATTTTTGGCTGCATTGGGTCTTTGTTGCTGCGCGTGGGCTTTCTCTAGTTGCAGCGAGCTGGGACTACTCTTCGTTGTGGTGCATGGGCTTCTCATTGCAGTGGCTTCTCTTGTTGCAGAGCACAGGCTCTAGGCACACGGGCTTCAGTAGTTGCGGCGCTCAGGCTCTAGGGCACGTGGGCTTCAGTAGTTGTGGCTCGCAGGCTTAGTTGCTCCAAGGCATGTGGGATCTTCCCGGACCAGGGTTCGAACCCATGTTCCCTGCATTAGGCAGGCAGATTCTTAACCACTGCACCACCAGGGAAGCCCTAGTGTTAAGTTTTTTATAGTATAAGTATACCTATCTATCATAAAAAATATACTTGAACAGTTCTTTTCTCTAAAATTGTGTCTCATGGCTGCACCTAAAGTCTATCACTGCAGTCAGTTTGTTAAAAAGCTTTAAAAATTCAGTGAGGCTATGAGCCAGTGTTAAATGTATATGAAGCTTATATAGCACCTCCTGAGCTGTGCTGTTATTAGATGTGCTAAAGTGAATTCAGGGCATGCTGACACTGGTAACCGAGTCCTACAAGATGGCAGTGAATTTCAGCCTTTTCTTGTAGTGACATCTTCCTGAGTTTAAGCTGTCCTGCTGCAGGAATGTCTTTGTCCTCAAGTAAAATAAAACAAGTCCAGGGTCTTTGGATAAGTGCTTTAAGAACTAAGTTTCTGTTGTAACAAAACAAATCCAAAAAGATAACTTATGAACAGACTCTTGCCAGGACTCGGGTGCTTTGGTTTTGGCACATTATCTTCACTTATTCCGGAAGATAATTTTTTAAAATCTTTTTTGAAAAACCTGTAATTATGGAAAAGAAATTATAAAAGAGTATTTTTCAGAGTTTTGCATTTTCCAAATCAATGATTTTCATTGTTTTATTTGAGGCATTTCATCCACGGTGTAGCTTCTTTTTGGTGTCAGAGGAACCATGTTTAAAAACATAGCAAGGGGCCTTGATAATGAGGTCTTTTCTCTAAATAGCCTAATTCTTATTAATGTCAGAAAATAAAGACTAAATAGATTGTGAAACTGAACCAGCCCTCTTAATGTGTGGGGACCTGAAAGACGAGGATACCTTAGCAAGGTAAAGTATTATTTATTTAATAATTTATCTAACAATTCATAAAGTTATTTTATTATTTCTATATATAGAAAGTAATTACATATATAATTATAATTTTTTCAGAGGGTGGATTATGGAGCCACAATGTCTGTATGTGCATTTCTCTTGGATCTTATAAAACTAGACATTAAAAACCAAGGTAGTCTTGTATGAAAGGCAACTGCAGCTACTAGAATGTGCAGAATAACTCAGAACGTGTGTTTCTTATGTTAGCAGTGTAAAAACCCCTTACCATGTACTGCTATAATATTTTCTATAGATCAGGCATATCTTTTAGTATATTTACAAACCTGAATATGCCTTTTATTAAATAATTATTCACAAAATTGAAGAGAAGGTCTTTATAGTTAGGAAATGACTTTTTTCTTTAACAATAAATAGCTTTGGAAAAGTAAGAAATACTTTAAAATCCTAACTTTCCTAATGAGGGGTAAAACTAAGTTTCATAGGCTATTTGTAGCTAAAAAGGCCCTAAATTTTACCTTTGTGGCTATGTCTTTTTAGATTTTCAAAGAATGATTGAGGTGTCTTCAGTGCCATAATCCTGAAAATTAATGTGGCTGATAAACTGAGTTTATTATGGAATTTAGATTTACTTAATTTATGTTGAATTTGGAGCTGTGAATTTCTTAACTGTAGTTTTGATCTAATGCAGTGGTTCTCAAACTGTATACAGCAGCGGTCCCCAATCTTTTTGACACCTGGGACCGGTTTCATGGAAGACAGTTTTTCCACGGGCCGGGGGTGGGGGTGGGGGTGGGGGATGGTTCAGGCAGTAATGCAAGTGATGGGGAGCGATGGGGAGCGGCAGGTGAAGCTTTGCTGGCTCGCCTGCCCACCCGTCGCTCACCTCCTGCTGTGCGGCCCGGTTCCTAACAGGCCGAGGACCAGTACCAGTCTGCGGCCTGGGGGTTGTGGACCCCTGGTATACGGTATATATTGTGTGCATCAGAATCACCTGGACTTGCTTCTCAAAACACAGATTACTGATTCTGTAGATCTGAGGTGGGACCCCCAAATTTGCATTTCTTAAAAATTCTCAGGTGGTGATGCTGCAGGAGCCACACTGTGAGAGTCACTGGTATGACCTGATGCTCTTTCAGCATCGCAGTTTCTCAGCACCAGGGATGAGTTACATCAAGCTAATCTACAGAATCGAGAAAATAGGCAGAGATCAGGTGAGGTCACAGGGTCACTGAGGGACAGAACCAGGGCTTTAGCCCAGGTCTCCTGACAACTAGCCTCATATTCTTACCAAAGAAGGAGATGCTGTTCTTTCCCTTTCCCCCCAAAATGAGGAATATTAAAAGCTCGAGGGTCGGTCTTTCTTGAGCTTTTAAAATTTGTCTGGCAAAAACCTGTAGTTCACAATGGCTTTTCCTTTATTGCAGTCACAGTGTTGTTTGAATACAGGATTTTGTTCTGCATTAAGTATCTTTCTTAATCAGTCTCTGCCACTTTTGCCAGTTTTTGTGTGGTGTTTAGAAACATGGACATTTGTCTGAATCCTAATTACAAATAAGTAAGCTGGAGTTCCACTTTGGAGAGCATATGAACTGCAATGGATATGATACTTCTGAATTTCAAGTATCCAAATTAAGATGATCATATTAATATAAGCACTGAAATGGATAATATAATAAGTGTACTAATGGAATTGTTTTTGTGCATGATCCAGAAATAAATTACAGTAATGAAACTATAAATGTATCTTTATAAATCTTTTCATTTTCCCATATGTATTTTAATCGTTACAAAATATTAATTGAAAATCAGTGAATTTTTCTCTTATTTTGGTGAAAGTTTAGTAGCTGTATGTAAACCCTAGTTCTCTCCATTAGCAAAAAACCTGTTGAAGCAATATTTTAATTGAAAGGCTATTCTACTTTACATGACAGAATATTGTCATTAATTATTACGTAAATATTTCTCTGGTTAAAGCATATTCAAATTCCTGCATAGAAAAAAGGAAACTAAGAAGAAAGTCTCATTTTCTTTATGAGCGTTAGTGTTTTGAAGATTTAGTCCTCAAAATGTTACAATTCAGTTGTTTTCCACTATTAATGATACTTATAAAGCACTTCTACTTACCTATACTGGTCTGCCTGTGTGGTGGCCTCCTCTTTCTAGACCCTGAACAGTAACTTAGGCCCATGGCCATTTATTCTGCCCATTCTACCTCATAAGCCTTCTTTATACTCAGGCTCTTGGACCTGCTGGCACCCTCTGTCAAATCTGATCAAGTCTTCAGAGCATTGGGGGCATTGAGTCATTCAACCTTTTTTTCAATTTGAGTTTGCCAAACATGCAGTACCTAAATCTAAGTGAATGGCCCTGTTATGGTGGCATCTGAGGCATCATGCAGGCCAGTCACAGTGGTATTTGGGAGTCTGGAACGTGGTTGACATTGGTGAGTACTGAAGGGGTCTCTGTGGATGTGCATCTGCGCACAGCATACTCAGCCCTGTGAAGTGGAAATGGATTTGTAGTGCCCTCCTACCTGTAAACCTAGACAGCTTTAAAGGGCTGAAGAGATAAGGCTCCAAATATTTAGGAAGGTTTATTTTTACAGTATCAACTGGTTTCTACTCTCCATCTCAAAGACACCATTGACAGAGTGCCCAGCGAAGATGAGGTGAGCAGCAGGAAAAATCCGGTCGGGGTAATTATGATGCTGATCTTCCAAATATTTTTAGTGTACTTTTAGGCCACATAAAGATCTGTGATAAATGGCAAATGTGAAGAAATTATAAAAGGCAAAGATGCTCATTATTGGAAATTAAAGTGGAAAGGCTAGTGTTTAATAAATAAATGTAAAGTCTACACCTTTGAAAATAGGTTGACTTCTCTGCAAGCTTTTTTTCTCTAGCTGAAGGTGTAATTAAGTAGAGAATTTTAAGACTGAAAATGTATTTTCATGTTCAGTGCTCATAGTAAAATAGTGAAGTCAAGTTATGTACTCTATTTACAGTGTCATTATTTTTTAAAATTACTTACGCTTCCCTATTCTTTGTATTATCCATGACTGTTTTTTCTCCTGTTTTCCTCCTTTTAATTCTTAGAAATGTTTGACATTTCATCTGTTTTCTTTTTCTTTCAAAATGTGGGCACTTGAAACAGAGTGCATGAACTGGATAGGATAAATTTCGGAATCTAAAAATTTTGCTGTTAAAGGATTATAATTTGTATTTAATATAGAGGAGTGTCCAATGATAACTACCTTTGCCAACCTTTATTTCCCCCTCCTGAAGAGCTACACAAGATGAAAAAATATCAAAAACGACACCACTGTTTAACCCAGATCGCTTACAGGATGCTGTGGGCACACATCCAGTCTCCCCTTTGCCCTAACCAGCCTTTAAGATCTGTGTGTTCTGAGGTAGCCACTTCAGGAGTGGAGCCCATGACCTGAGCCAAGCCAGCCAGCTTGTTCTTTCTGCTGAGCGTCTGGGGCAGGCACACCATCTAAGCCAATCCAAACAGAATGACTGTCGGGACTTGCGAAGGTAGTGCTGGAACAAAGACCCTGTCTTGGTAAGGAACGATATACTGCTGGCGGCCACCATACAGCCCTGAGAGGAGAGCGTGCCCGAGACAGCCAATGTGGAAGGAACAGAGGCAAGACATTGAGGGAAACTGTGTCTTTCTCTCACTTGAGCCCTGTGTCAAGCTGTATGTGAAATCTCAATTGCGTCAGTTATAAATCACCTTCAAAGTGTAGGCTGTTTAAAATTGAATTTTCTGTTACTGGAAAAGATATGTCTGTTACACAGGTGTGTATGTCTGAAACCTACCTGAAAACCCAGCAGCCTTCAGTGTCCATCCCTGAAGGGGTGGCTCCACCCAAAGCATATGTCCTAAGAGATGTTAAAAGGAAGAGACACTCTGGGAAGGCAAGACCAGCAGATATCCACTCAAACATGTCAGACAAACTCATTTTTATTTTGTGTCTGCCAGAAAAGTTTACTGGGCCAGAAACAAGACATATTTTTGTCATTGCCTACTTGAAACTCAGGAATTATTTCCTCCAGTGATGAGACCTGTTATTGGTTTGTTCAGAAAGAATATTATCCCAAGAGCTGACTTTCCAGCATCTTGAAAGTTCTCTGTAGTAGTAATGGAGGACACAAATGTTGGGAAATATTAATATTGAAAGTGAATACCTCCTCAATGGTGCATCATATAACAAGATGGACCCAGGGAGCAAGCTGAGAGGGAACAGAGATCCCTTTGTTGAGTTACATCAGTTAGACCAATGAGCAAATATAATGGGATGAAGTTTTAATATTACTCAGTTACCAATTTCCATCCACCCACTGATTGGAACTACAGATCCCTGCCTTTCATCCACACAAAATTCATAGATTAAAGAGCATTTCAGGGCTTCCCTGGTGGCGCAGTGATTGAGAATCCACCTGCCAATGCAGGGGACACGGGTTCGAGCCCTGGTCTGGGAAGATCCCACGTGCCGCGGAGCAACTAAGCCCATGCGCCACAACTACTGAGCCTGCGCGTCTGGAGCCTGTGCTCCGCAACAAGAGAGGCCGCGATAGTGAGAGGCCCGTGCACCACGATGAAGAGTGGCCCCCACTTGCCGCAGCTAGAGGAAGCCCTCGCACAGAAACGAAGACCCAACACAGCCAAAAATAAATAAATAAATAATTTTTTTTAAAAAAAGCATTTCAAGAGCTCTTTAAGAAGTGCTTTCCTAAAAGTTACCTCATTTGAGCATCATGAAAACACTATTAATAAACAGATACATTAGCATTGCCATTTAATATGTGAGGAACGTGGGGCTTAGGCCATATGACTTACCTGGACTTCTAGTATACAGCAGAGTTGGGGCTCAGACCCGCCCTCGGCCCCTTTGCCGACCACCCTGTGCTTCTCTCCCAGGGAGTAATCGGCGGCCTGTGCCACCTCCGCAAACGAGCCATCCCCGCCAGCCTTGTGTAGATAGTTTGATGACACTGGAAAAATATGCAACTGTTTTATCACTACGCACCACAGGGTCCCCAAGGTGTGTGGGCAGAGCGAAACCTGACAGTATTGGGTGTGTGTGAAGCACTCTCTTGGGTGCTTCATGAAAACGGTCTCAATGGAAACATTTTCTTTTTTCGCCCATGGAATGATTCTCCTATTTTCCAAATCAGTATTTTTATGGGTGGTTAGGAGGAGGGCAGTCCATCCAGTTTTTGTTTCTAACCATTTTATATATATATATATATGTATATTAAAGGAAAAAGATGCTGGAGTTTTTTTTATGTTTAACAAAATAGGTAATGGTTTAGTACAAGCCTTTCTCTGTCTTTTCTGCTTTCCCTCAAGGCTGCTTTTATACCTGTGATGGTGAAGGAAAAGAATTTTGTCTAACATACTTACCTAGAGTACATTTTGTGTCATGGACTTAACCTAAAGTACATTTTTGTTTTGTTTTCTTTAAAGAATTTATGTTTTTACTGGGAAGATAGTTTATTCTGTAGCTGCATTATCACTTTAACTGACAGGGCCAACAAATAAGCTTTAGAAATAAGCCCACAATTACCTGTTTTTCTAGATTGAATTTTAGTTAGAGAAATATAGCATTTTTATAATACAAAACAAAAATAAGATAACCTAAACACTCCAGCTTTATATTTGTATTAGTTTATGATTGAGTTCTTGGCCAAATTTTTTTTTTTAAGTATAGTCCATAGCATGTTCTTTTTTTAAAAAAAATAAATTTATTTATTTTATTTATTTACTTTTGGCTACATTGGGTCTTCGTTGCTGTGCACGGGCTTTCTCTAGTTGCAGCGAGCGGGGGCTACTCATCGTTGCGGTGCGTGGGCTTCTCATTGCGGTGGCTTCTCTCGTTGCAGAGCTCGGGCTCTAGATGTGCGGGCTTCAGTAGTTATAGCATGCGGGCTCAGTAGTTGTGGCTCATGGGCTTAGTTGCTCTGCGGCATGTGAGATCTTCCTGGACCAGGGCTCAAACCCGTGTCCCCTTCATTGGCAGGTGGATTCTTAACCACTGTGCCACCAGGGAAGCCCCTTGACCAAATTTTTATAGAGACATTTTTATTCATTGGCTGGTTAAATTTGGCTTGCATCATCCTCAAGTTTTGGTAATTCTAAAGGTGTGAGTGCCATAGTATCAACTGGAAAGCTGGGTAACTGCCGCTGTACCATTTTGACAAGGTGCACTCTTGCCTGCATTGTAGAAGACATCCACCATGGGTCATTCTTAGGGTTTGTATACCAAACCCAAAAGCATAAGCATCCTGAACAGGAAGAGAGCTCTAGGACTCTTCTACATTGCTTTACTTCTAGTTAATGTGACGCGGGAAGTTTCACATATCTTTCCAGGTAAGCCCATTAAATTTACAAAACCTTTTAGTAAGACCACTCCAAAGCATGTCGATCTGTCCTATACTTGGAGTGAATAAAATAATGCTTTTCGCTTTGATGATAATAAAGGCTAGCATTTACAGAGTACCTACAATGCTACAGGCACCAATCTATGTACTATGTGTATGTCTAATCTTCACAACAACCCTATGACAGGTACTATTATCCCCATTTCACAGATGCGGAAACTAACTTGCTAAAGATCACACAACTAATAAATGTTGGAAAATCAGTTGATTCTTATTCAAGTCAAGCAGGAAAGTGACTACTAAACACTGGCATTAGGGCTTCCCTGGTGGCGCAGTCGTTGAGAATCTGCCTGCCAATGCGGGGGACACGGGTTCGAGCCCTGGTCTGGGAAGATCCCACATGCCGCGGAGCAACTAGGCCCGTGAACCACAACTACTGAGCCTGCGCATCTGGAGCCTGTGCTCCGCAACAAGAGAGGCCACGATAGTGAGAGGCCCACGCACCGCGATGAAGAGTGGCCCCCGCTTGCCACAACTAGAGAAAGCCCTCGCACAGAAATGAAGACCCAACACAGCCAAAAATAAATAAATAAATAAATTAATTAAAAACAACAACAACAAAAAAAGAACTGGCATTAGGGGTTTTACAAAGTTGTCATCCCAGATTCCACAGTATCTCACCAGGGAGTACATTTCATGGCCAGTATGGTTCAAGCATGGCTTATTTACATGGGCCTGCCAATTTGCTTATACCCTCAAGGAACAGGTATAGTGCAATGCTTCTAAGTCCAATCTCAGGACCCTCGCTAACTCAGGAACTGTAGCAGGATGGCCATCACATTTAACTTCCCAGGAGTAGCTCTGTTTGTGGGCTGTCCCCCGTCATATGCCTCCTTGTGGGTAAGCGTGATGGAATTCAGATAGCAATTCAGCCACTACATGGTCCAGTTCCCCAATTATACCCATCATAAACCTTTTGTTGTTGTTAAAAGGAAAGAAAAAATCAGGTCCTGAGAAAAATTATATATATATAATTATTATATAATTGTATATATATAATTATATAATAATTATATATATATGTCTAAAATATCTCCTGTGCTACTTGTTTATAAATCTAGAGGATCAACATGATGAGAAACCATTGATTAATAAACATGGATTGTGAGAGTTCCCTCTTGAGGGAAGTGCCACACTTTACAGCGTGTCCGTTACCCCTTAGGCACCTGCCTGGGATCCACTGTACAGGTAGTGCAAGGGGGGCTGTGTATGGAGACAGTCATGGACTCTAATGAGTAAAATCAATGGGCCGAAAAATGCAGAATCAGGGGCAGTGACAGGGCTGTGACTCACAGGGCAGTTTTGCATCATATGCAAGTGTCAACTTGTGCAGCAACAATGAAACTTACTTTTGCAGGCTTAGAGAAGTGGAAAGTTGTTTCAAAAATTTTGTTATTTTACAAGTCCACACAGGATGACAAAGGGGTAGAAGCTGGGCATAGCAGAGCAAGACTTTACCTTTCATTTTTGGTATGTTAATATTCAAATAGCCCCCACCCCAAGTCAAAGCCACCTGCCTAGGAACTTACTAGGGACAGATGTAATAACACCCAAGGTGTGAGTTCTCCATAGATCTTTCAAGTGATTGTTTTCATCTTTAGCCTTCCTGCTCATCAGCACCACCCCTGTGTTCGCCAGCTGTCCACAGTACGTTTGTTTTTGTGTCCCAGTTTCAGAGGCCTGGGATCTTATTAATTGTGGATTCTTTCAAATTATCCGACTTTGTTCAAAGGAACCAGGGGTGCCTTTTCATAGGTCTTCTTTTCTAACTTGGCATTAATTTGCATTGGGTGGAGGATTTAATGTCCATTTAATTAATTCACCAAGTACTGCTATCACAGCTGGTGAGGTTATAGAGACCCGAAGTAAGAGCGGCAAGCTATTGGCTGAAAGAAAATGATGCAACTCAGGAATTTAGTCCACTCTATTCCTACAAGATAATAATGCACATTTATAACAGAGGAAAGGAAAGCAAGAGATAGTCTATCGTCTTTGTATCTTGCTTAAAGCTGTCTAGAAATTGCCTCTTCCTTTGGGGTCAAAAATGTCACTAGACTTTGTGGAAATTGGAGACACTTTTGTCAGTGAACCACTAGCAGGGCAAACCCAGCAGCTCTTAGTACCTGACTAATTCAGTCTTTGCATCTTTGTCAGACCCATGTCTCTATTTTGTTGTCCTTATTGATGAAACTAGATGGTAATATTCCTGGGAAAATGAGTGTTTCCCTTTATCAGGGTTATCGCTGGGAGGGGCACTGGGCCTGGTGTGGGCTTGAGGAGTCACTCACATCGTTGTTTGAGTAGAGTCTGATTTAAATAACTTATGGGGCTGAGGATGCCCTTTCATAGGTCTACTTTACTAATTTGGAATAGTTTGCGTTGGGCAGAGAATTTACTGTCTATTTAATTAATTCACCAAATACTGTTAACAGCTTGCGAGGTTATAGAAACACAAATTTGTAGGGTGTCATGTATAAAGCCCGGGACAAAATAACAGCTCAGTAAATAGTGTAACTCTGTGGGTGGTGGGCCATTTGACTCTCATTTATTCTACTTAGTATTTCAGAAATTTTCTGTCCTTCCATAAAATCTTGAGTGCTGAAAAGACCCTCAGAGGTCATTGAGTCCCCCACTCTTTTTAAGATGAATTCAGTCCAAGAGAGCTTAAGTGGCTTGCCTGAGGCCACTCGGCTTTCTGACTCTGCTCCTTGAACCGCCCCCTCATCAGATCTTTTCTCATGTGTACACTCTGCTGGCACATCATTTTAGGCTGAGCAGAACTCAATTTCAGACTTGTTTCATATTCTGTTGACAATTACATTAACCATCTTGCCTTTTATAGCTTTGACTTTATAGCTCTGGGAAGCACCTTAAAGGATAATTGCAAATACTCTACCATCCAAATATGCACTCCCCATGCCTAATAATGAGGCTTTTAAGTGGTGACATAGGAGAGCAGCAAGACGATAGCGCATGTGAAATGAGAAATCTGGGCAGATGGGATTTGGTAATGGACTTTTCAGTGACACTAGTTGTCTGGCCATTGGTCCGCAGTTGTGCTGGTACATTTTGTATTTTGAAAGGCACAAAATGTCAAGTCATTGCCCAAATACTGGTTAAGATTTTGATTATTTTTCAGAATTGTAGCAAAGCACCTCAGGACTGATTTTTCTTTTTTTTCAAAGCTTTATGTTTATGTTCCTATCCTTTGTTTACAAGTTGTACTTTCTATTGTTGGTAGGTCTATCCAAAAAAAAAAAAAAGTTTCTCTTTCCTATTGCCTCAGTGATTTAATTGTTCTATTCTTGGAGGAGAAATTCCACCTGCCTTTGGATTTGAGACACATAGAAAATCTGCCTATGAGTTTGGCAGCTCTTAATCGAGAGCATTCATTCACTCATTCGTTTGTCAAAATTTTATTCAGTACCGATGTGTATGGCACCGTGGTAAGCGAAAGGAACGCGAAAGGGAGTAAGGCGTGGTTCTTATCTGCAAGGAACTCGGAGCCCATGGAGGAGATAAGCATGGTTTCAATAAACAACAGCGATGCAAGACAGAACATGACGCCAGGAGAAGGGACAAAATTGCCGAGAGGGCACACGGGAATGACCAATCCCGAAAGGGGCCTCTGGGAAACGTGCAGAGATGTGAGACCCAGCTGGATCTTAAAGAATGCTGGGGCTTGAAAAGTGGAGAAGGGAGCTGGCAGCGGGAGGAGTGCAGGCAGAGCAGGTGGGGGAAGGTGCAGGTGTTCCAGCAGAGGGAACAAGACACACAGAGGCTGGAGGTGGGAAGGTGAGGAGAGGCGGGGTGGCGGGGGGGGGGTGCTCTGGTCATGAAGGGATTTGGAAGCTATGCTATGGAATTTGTTTCCATAGGTCAGTGGGGAGCTACAGATGGATCTTAAGCAAATAAGCAACGGGATTAGTGTTATGTTTTAGAAAGCTAAAGAATCATTGGGAGGGTATCAACCCCTGATTTCACTTCTGTATCCAACAATCAGTTGGGTTTCTTAGGTTTGCCTCTCAACTCCCTTATTTGGGGATGAGTTTGTAGCTGACCCCCAGATCCCTCAGGCCACTAGCTGCCCCTGGGTGAGAGGCCCACTAGGAGTCCTCAGAAACAAGCCCACCCTCCCTCTGAGCCAGGGCCTGCTGCAACCTGCTCCATAGTCCAGGAGGGAAAACGGACAGAGATAGTCACACCAAAGTTACCTGTGCTCTGTCTGACATCATGGGCTTGGATTTAACAAGTGCATGTGCACTATGGATCTTGACGTTTCAACTAAGGATTCTAGGCTACGTCAATATGTCACAGAGTGCAGTTCTCCGAGGCTAGCAGGTCTTACAGCAATTGACAAATAATTTTCCTTCCCACCAGAACTGCAAACAAATTCCTGATTAATGAGTTTGCTGAGTGAGTCCCTAAGGAGGGTCAGCCTGGGGAAGTGGAGAGTGAGGAGCCCCTCGTCTACTCATGCACATTGTTCAAACCTCCACAAAGTGTTTCTGGTTTCTGTTACATGTATAAATGGAAGGTATTTTAGGCAATCACCTTAATTTACGCAATCACATTACAGAATATTTACCTAAGGCAGATAACGTTGGCAAAGTGATCGTACATAGAGACACGTCCTACTGGTATTCCTCACAGAGATCTGGGTGACTTCCCCTCACGCTCTGGAACATTCGCCCCTCTACCTCCCATTGTGAGCGAGTGGAAAATACCTGTCTTTACAGAAATGTCCTCATTAACCAAGTAATTTGAGCAAATGGTACCATTTTCATAATCTTTTTTCCTGATCTAAAAGTTTCTAGCTTATCTCCTGTTAAGAGATGTGCATGAGTCACGTAGGATGTGTGTGTGTGTGGTATGTTTGTGTGTATGTGGTATATGTGTGTATGTGGGGTGTGTATATGGTATGTGTGTGTGGTATGTGTTTGTATGTGGTGTGTGTGGTGTGGTATGTGATTGTGTGGTGTGTAAGTCCAGTGGTTTTTCTGCCATGGCAGAGATGCTGCCACCCCAATACCCCCCAAATCAGAAGAGTGGAAAGGAAGTGAAATTTGTATTAAAATTGCTTGGATCTCCATCTATGCAGGAAGAAAATTAAACTAAAAACCAAGTTAGCAAATGGGAGGGAAGAAGAGTGTGATCAGTAAAATTCTAGTTATGTCGCTCAGGATTCCCATTCCCTGGTCATTCAATCAAACACTAATCTAGGTACTGCTGAAAGGTTGTGCAGATGTAATTAAAGTTACCAGCCAGCTGACTTCAAAATAGGGACATTATCCTGGATTATTTGGATGTGCCAAAGTAATCACACGAACCCTTAAAAGCAGAAGAGGAAGGCAGAGGACTCAGAGAAAGGAGGCAGAAAGATCCGCCAGAGAGATCCGAAGCACCCATTGCTGGCTTTGGAGATGGAAGTGGGGAGACCGTGAGCCAAGGAATGCGGGCGGCCGCAGAAGCTGGGAGTGACCCTGGCCCAGAGCAAAGGAGTGGGACTCCAGTTCTCCAGGAAAAGGAAATCTGCCAACAACTTAAATGAACTTGGAAGCCGGCTGGTGCCCAGAGCATCACAGCCCTGCCGACACCTTGCTTGCAGCCTTGTGTGGGTTCAGGCCATGCAGAGCCCTCTAAGCTCCTGGGCCCAGACTTCTGACTGAGAGAAACTGAGGTAATATGTTTGTGTTGTTTTAATCTGCTACATTTGGAGTGATTTTAGTCTGCTAAGTGTGTAGCAACAGAAAACTAATCCAGAGGAGGGAAAACAAACAAAACCCACCAGCCTTCCAGCTCCCACGTGATGAGTTCTGTGTGTGTCTAATGAAACTGCAACTCAACTCCTTGGATAAACAACACTAACCACCTTTCCTGTTGCTTTTGAGTTAAACGTTTTCATGTTTGGCTTCAGCTTCAAGGTGCTGCTTTTTATTTGTTGCAAGCACATGGAAAGTTTATTTTAACCCCTTTTGAGTTATGAGAGTACAAGAATGAGGAAAATATGCTTTCCTCATTTAGAAAAGTCAAATTGTGCAGGATGGGTTGAATTTTAAGGCTTTCCGTGTGATGAATTCTCAATGTGGAATAACAGTTTGGTTGAAGTTTGGGGGGAAAAGAGATAAAAACATAGCAGATGAAACCACGAAGCAGCCCAGCACTGTCTTTCATAACTGCCGGGTGCTCTGGGAAGTTGCCTGACCCAATTGGGCTTGAATAGCTCAGCCAGTTTTTTGTCCGTATTTGTGGGGAGTCATTTTCAAGATGCAGAGAGAGAATTGCACACCTCCACAGTGCTCTCAGCCATGTAGTCTTATTTTCCTTGCGTTTTGAATCTACTACAATGTTACATTCTGTTGGAGTGACCTTGGCCATTTTAACTTTTTAATATCAGAAAGGTGGAACTTTCCGGCTGTTTTCACTAAGCATGGTCACACCTGTGCCTTTGATACATATGAGATCACCAGTGAACAGAGTTCTCTGAGCCAGTGGATGGGACAGGCAAGGTGAGACAGGGATGCTTAGGTGTTGGTGCACCAGGGAGGGGGAGCTGTGGGAGCAGCCATGGAGATGCTTCTCCGGCGTCCTCGTCGAGGGCACCACCCAGAAGATGCGCCTGCCCTACTCCAAGGCCGTGGGCGGGATGCTGGTGACATGAGCCTGAGACAGGCCTGGGACCTGGGACCCTTTGCTGCAGTGCTGCAGTGCTTGCACCTGGACACACCTCTCCTCGAGCTACGAAATACAAAGAAACTATATGGGACTAAAAATAACAGTGTGCATGCGCAGTTGGGGCAAATTCTGGACCAAAAGATACAAAAGGCTAAAACAAACAAAAACAAAAGCAAAAACCAACTGAACTGCCATTTCCGAAGAGCCAGGAGCAAAAAAACAGGGTGTTGGGAGCAAAAGCAGGGTACTGAGCATGGCCCCAGCCTTCAACACCGCCTAAGGGGTGGGCAAAACACCGAAGCCTCCCCTCCGGTCTGACCCCTGGACACAGCCCTACGCCTCAGGGAGCGAGCAAGCAAGGGAACCTGTTGTTTGTTCTCGCTCCCCCTCCCCCCCCCCCCCACCCCGCTGCATCAGGGACCCCAGTAAAGCGTTGCCTGAATTTCTTGTCTGGCTCTGGTCAATTTCTATTGCTTGGGGAAGGCCAAGAACCCTGGTGGGTATCAAGCTGAGGGCACTAGGAGATTGCAGGGAACTGTGCCATGAGGAGGAACCTGCAGACACAGGCCTCCCGAATCACCTGCCCCCAGAGGGCACCGAGAGCCCCTCGACGTGAGCCAGAAAAGCTGTGCCACCCAACCAGGAGGTTTACAGCTGGACCAGATCTTGTCGCTAACTCTCAGTCCAAGAAGCAGAGGCAACCAACAGAAAGAAGGCTACAGTGGGACCCAGTGAACTAAAGAAACACTTGCTCATTTGCCTCTCCCTGCTCCTCACCCCCACACGCTGGAGGGGCATGGCCCCAAAGACCAGGGGTGATGCGAATTTCAACCACGACCTCTCCCCTGCATGTGCTCAGGGCCTCCCTCAAGTCAGCACTGGAGGAGGGAGAGGATGAGGCTTGGATCAAAGTTAAATATATGTATGAACTCAAAATGTCATCGAGGGAAGGAAATGGGAGATTTGACACAGTATGATTGAAAGTAATTATCGACCATTATGTTATGTCAAATTGTTACCGAACGCAAGTTCATGTGCCGGATACACAGGCCAAACAAACCAAAACGTCTGAGTTTGGAGCAGAGAAAGGTTTATTGCAGGGCCATGCAAGGAGATGGCTGGCTCATGCCCAGAAAACCCCGAACTCTCTGAAGGGTTTCAGCAAGGCACTTTCAAAGGCCCGGTGAGGGAGGGGCGTGCAAACTTAGTTGTTGCAAACATCTTGAAGTCGGAATCCTTTGTTCTTGCAGCTGTCCACATCTGTCAGGTCACGATATTCCGGTAAACCTCCAACATGACAAATGTTATTCTCTGTTCTGCAACTTTTTATCTCTATATGAACGGACTCAATGGTCAGAGCCCTGAGAATAGGCTATCCTGTATATTTCAGGTTATAGGCAACATTCTTTTACAAAAGGTGCAAAGCCAGCATGACTAAGCACAGGAAAAGGAACAGTACTAATATGGAGTCAGATTTGTTCTTCCCTATTACAAATAAGTCAGACAGAGAAAGACAAATGCTGTGTGGTCTCACTTCTATGTGGAATCTGAAAAAACAAAGAACAACCAAGCTCATAGATACAGAGAACAGATTGGTAGCTGCAAGAGGCGGGGATGGAGGGTGGGCAAAATGGGTGAAGGGGGTCCAAAGGTACGAACTTCCAGTTATAAGATGAGTAAGTCCTGGGGATGTAAGTACAACATGGTGACTATAGTTAATAATACTGTATTGTATATTTGAAAGTTGCTAAGAGAGTAGATCTTAAAAGTTCTCGTCACAAGAAGAAAATTTTTTTGTAATTACGTATGGCGACAGATGTTAACTAGGCTTATTGTGGTGATCATTTTGCAATATATACAAATATTGAATCATGTTGTACATCTGAAACTAATATAATGTTATATGTCAGTTATACCTCAATAAAAAAATCTTTGGCAAAAAACAAAACTGTTTCATGCTTTTACGCCCAAAGAGCTGAGAACTGCTCCATAAACTGGTACAGGTTTCGTACAGTAGAAGGACTACAGGGCTCTAGATGGGCCCCTGTGGGGTCTGGGTGAAAGTGTGAGCACTGATGGGTTTGGACTCAATGTAAGGAGATGAATGGGGGGGAGGGGGGAATATGCTGACTGAGGAGGAGTGAGTTCCCCGTCTCTGCAGGGATGCAGGCGGGGATGAGGACAGAGATGGGAAGTGGGAGGAGACAGATGTTCCTTAAAGCCCCTTCAAAACTGGGGCTTCTCCTCTTGTCCTGGGACCCTTGGGAGAGATGGGTAGGTGGGGGTGGCTCAGGAGGAGAGCAGGCTGGTGATGGCCTGCACTGCGGAGGTCCCTGGGGCCGGCCTGGGTCTGGAGGTCAGTGTTCTATGAGGCTGGCCTCCCCAGCCTGGGGTCTCCAGTTGCCTTTGCACAGACTCAAGCAGGCTCTTCTGCTGGGCACTATTTCCTGCTGGCCCTGGGCGTGATGATGCTCAAAAACTGTTGTACCAGCTGGTGCATTGGGTCTGGCCCAAGGATGCAAAGGGAGGTGCAGCCAGGAGAGCTTCCCACAGAGTGCATGCCCTTCATACCTTCAGGCCACCCCACCTCTGCTCTCACAGGAGGGCCAGCCACTCCTTCTCCCAGCTGGTCATCTCTGATGTGGATGTGGGATGGACGGGGACATTTGTGTGGCCCTCACCAGGGGCAGTTAGCAGGTGACTGAACAGCTTGGTTATGGGACTTTGGGCCCTGGTTACTGTTGATTTAAGTTTTGGGGGAAAAAAGATTCAAAAAGAAAAACATAACAGATGGGATCATTAAGTTGCCCCAGGGCTTAGCAGGGCACAAAGAATGGTAGGAATTCAAGTCCACAGCTTCCGTGGGCCTCCTGGGTCTTCAAACCTATTTTCCTAAGGCATCAATTCTTTTATATCCTCCTCCCCTCTTGACTAAATAAAAAAATCACACCCATGACAGTAGGGACCCTCATCCTTGCTCAGCCCAACCACTTCCTCTGATTCACAGGAAGAAGGCAGAGGGCTGTGTACGGTGCATGGGAAGAATACAACGAAAACAGGCCCACAGCAGATTCTGCAGTGAGACTGGGGCCGCCAGGTTTAGCAGACAAAAAGATAGGATGCCCGGTCAAACCTGAATTTCAGATAAACAGCAGTGTGATATTTGGGGCATTCTTGCACTAAGAACTTATTTATTGTTTATCTGAAGCTCAAATCTGACTGGGTGTCTTGTGCGCTCCCTGGTGACCCTCAACGGGGCTCGTTTCTGCAGTCGACACCCCTTTCCCCAGAAGCAGGCAAGGCACTCAGTCTTTGGAGTGGAAAGAGGTCCAGCAGGGGACACCCAATCTTTCTCTACTGCAGGCTGAGTGTGAGGCACGGGGTGTAACCTGAATGACCTACTTGACCAGCTTGGGGCACAGACCCAGGAGCGGTGTGACGGGCGTGATGTCTTCCTGTAACGTTCAAGGTGAGCCACAGTCACCCTCTTGCCCACCTTACAGAACGTCCAGAACCACCTTTCTTGGGGTCTCCCTGCCACCTGGGGTTTGTTCAGTTTAAAGGGATCAGCCCTGTTTCCAAATGTCAGGCCTCTCCCCCAAGCCCTTCTCTCAGATCCCTGTTTTCTGACTAGCTCTTGATCCTATCCTGCCAGCTGACCGTGGCCAGAATGTTCCAGTCCAACCGAGAGGCTCTAGAATCATGAACCTCAAAGACTCAGGTCAGTTCCCCATCCCTGTACTCCCAGGAGGTGTCCTCGCTCTATAGCAAACGTCCTCACGTCTCTCCAGCAGCCTGCTCTGCATGGAAAGTGGTTCTAGAAGGAGTGGCCTTTGTTAAGGCCCAGGGCAGGCCTATGCCCTCACCTTTAAAGAGCCAGGAAGGTCACCTAGCGACTCTTCCTTGAACAAAATCTGCTGGGCTCATCCAGGCAGAAAAGCAGTTAGAAATTTTAAGATGGCAGCGTCTTAAAATTCTTCCTGATCAGGCACTTTTGCCTGATCTACCTGAATGGGAGAGAGAAAATGTGGCTTCCTGCTGAGTTTTGTCAATTTGATCACCTCATAGGGTTGTTTAAAACTAGCAGCTGGTTTGGAATGGTTGTACCACGTAAGAGTGGCCTGTGTGTGTGTGTGTGTGTGTCCAGGTGTGTGTGTCTGTTCAATGTAAGTTCAACAAGTCTGTGGATCCCCTTAGCCACTGGAACAGGCTGTCAGCATGTCTTGTCTCACAGAGTGTTTCTTCCAAGTGGTAAACACACATACAATCCATATTGTGTTTGAAGGAGACAACAGTTCAAAGGGTTTGCCAGGCTATTTTTAACATTGAAGTCTGGACGGAAAATGATGTCACATGCTGGGAAAAGTGTCCAGATATTCCAACAGACTGCAGCCAAAGAATTCTGGTTTGCATTTGTTTCTCTCAGAATTGGGATCATTCAAAAAAAGGTGGGTTTTAAACCCCTCATTCCAAAATGCTTTGCAGCTTGACCTGTGCCTGGACCAGCTTTCTCTCCTGTGGTTTGTCAAACAGACACAAGGGCTTCTGCAAGCCAGGGGCCTGGGTGGGAGTGGGTGAGCCGGTGGCAGGGGAGGAGGGGTCTTCTGAAGGCAGATGGACTTAACATTGCAGAGGAGCAGAAGGCCAGCCACCTTAAAGTCAGGAGAAAAAGAAAAAAAAAAGGTGATCATTTTAGGATTTCCTGCCTCTTCTGTGTGATCTTGGACAAATTACTGAACCTCTCTGATTTTCAATCATCTCATTTGTAATATGGTAATACCTACCTCTGAAGATGGTTGTGGGTATTAAGATAATGAATGAGAAAAGCTATTACCGCGCAGGGCACATACTGGGTTAAATGAGTATTAGTTCTTGCCTCTCCTTTCCTTTGACGTTGTTTTTTCCATTATCAGGTTTTACTTTTCATCATTGTTTACTAGGGAACATATGCTACAAAGATCTTCCCAAGCTACTCTGGCCTACAGCCTTTAAGTGAGGAAGAGCACCCGGAAGAAATAAAGTCATAGGAGGGGTGGTAAAGCAGGGGGAAGAACATGACTGTGATTGTTCTGTTCCCTTGGGAATAGGGGTTCATGTCTCTGCAGGAAATGGTGGTTTTATCTGCAGACAAGTGAGGGCCTGACCTAGTCCATGTGCTGACTGGGGAGAGAGGAAGGTCAACCCCTCTCTGGGCCAGTACTCCCAGAACAGCCAGGCCTGCTTTGGCATTAGATGCAAGCTTCCTGGGAGGCTCTGACAGTCCACCAGCCTCTTGGTGAGAACTGTATTCTTTAACACCTATTTCACTTTTGCCCCATGTCGCCTGGGGTTCTTCGTTTGTTTATAACGGCGAGCCTGGAGACAGTTGATCATCACTCTTGGCCACACAAGAGGCTTTCGTAGGAAACCCCCAGGCAGAAGGAAGGGAAGCAGGCACCAGTGGGAGAGATGAGGCCCTGCTTTCAGAGCCTGGCCTGGGAGTCAAGCTGCCCGTTGCTCTCAGGGGGAGAATATGGGTCAGCTTTGGTAGGGGTGGGTGGTGATTTCTTGACTCTCATGCAAAATCTAGAGACTGACTCAGCTTCCTCCCATCTTCTTTCTGCTCACTGCTCATTTAGCAACTACGGCCCAATGACTTCTTTTTACGAAAGGAAGAGTCTCAAAAATAGCCCATCGGGTGATCCTGGTGCCGGGGGACAGTTAGGTCAGTTACCCTTACGAGAAGGATGCCCTATTCTTATGAGAACGAGGCTGCTGCCTACTGCTGGCGTTTGTATTCAGACCTGCTTGCTTCATCTGCTGGTCCAGCTTTAGTCTTGGGTCATTGGTCTACGGGATGTGGGGAGGAGCACCAATGAATGACAGCCAAGCAGGCTGGGGTGGACGAGAGCAGCTCAGAGGATGGGCATCTCACCTGGGCTTGTGTGGTCACGTCAGTCTTCCTGGAGGAAGTCATGTCTGAGCTGGGACCTGTGGGATGAACTTCAGACTCTGAAGCCAGGGAAGAGAGTTCGGAGCAGCAGGAATGGAATACGCAAAAGCCTGGAGAGAGACAGGCACAAGGTATTGGAGAAGATACGGGTGCTCAGTATGGTCAGATTAGGAGGTGGAAAGAGGGAAGGAGAAGGCTGGTAAGGTCAGCAGTGGCGGGGCCGGCTGGTCCTTGGCTCAGACACGGCTGTGCAGGCTGAATAAAGATGCCCTCCCTGTGGGCACCACACACAGAGCTCCTGCTCAGGACAGAGACCAGGATCTGCCAGCATGTAGCTCATACGGAAAGGGCTCTGGTGAGGAAAGGTGAGGACACCTTTCTAACATCAGGAGTGAGCTGCCACCAAAGGGAGTATTATCCTAAGATGAGAAAAGAGAGAGTACAGAGAGGGGTTACCTTCTCCTGCCCTCACACGGAAGGTGATCAGGGATGAAGTGGATTAACCCTGCAGGAAAGCCCCCAACTCCAGCACCCTCCAGTCTGCCAGTGTAGATGGTGGACCGTTCTCCGTGGTTCGTTTGCTATAAGAGGCCGAGAGAGGGAGGATGAAGAAGAGACACACAAGGCAGCAGGGACCCTCCGACCTCACCTCCCAGCAGCCTTCTTTCCCTTTTTCCTCACTGACTGAAGCCTGGTTTGTTGGGGATGTGTGTGTGCATGTGTGTGTGCCCCAACTAAATGGGCCCAATGAAAAAGCGACGTTACCCAGTCTTCCTTGCAGGGAGCAGTGTCCACAGGACACAGTGCTGGCCAAAGAGGCGTCAGTAGGACCCACTGGGTGAGCCTTCTGGACAGTTTGTAAGTGGGTGCAGAGTCCCAGGCCCAGGCGCTTGCTCTTTGCCTGTGCCCATCCCCCCTCCAGTCGGTCAGGGCGGGGCCTGCGCCTTTGGATTTCTCACGAGCTCCCTGCAATGTGGATGCTACTGGTCCAGGATGGCACTTTGAGAACCACTGTTCAGTGGTCCTAAGGCATGGGTTGGAAGCTCATGTGTGAGCTCGTGTCGATTCCTTCCAGTCCCTAGAGCAGCCGGAGGAGGTGGGGGGAGGGTTGGAGGGGGAAAGGGGTGAACCTGAACGATGGGAGTCGTGACTGGGTGCCCAGAGGGAACTGGACGCCGCCACTGACTGTCGCCACTGGAATAAACAACATGTGCCTTTTGTTCTTCAGGAACGGTGGGGACATGACCAGATAAGTGTGTCCTCCCGATGGCACGTGCACACACAGCCTCCAATGCTCCTCGCCCCCAGGCCTGTGCCCCCTCACTGCCAGGCCGGTCCCTACCTGCCTGGAATCTGCAGCCTGGGCTGTGCCAGTGCTTCTGGATGACAGCATGTTTTCACCATCAGGACTCCGTTGTTACCATACACAGTGTTTATTTTTCTTCATAAAACCATGCAAGCTGTGTGCCTCCAAATGCTGGAAGCTCAGAATATTCCATTTGTTTGTAGAGAGACAGACGGGATGGCACACTTTCAGTCAAACTATGAAATGCAGCCTGGCAGCCTGGAGGGAGGAGGGGAATAATGGCCCCTGTGCTCTTCCTTCGCAGGAGCCTGAGATCTGGGTTGCTGGGCCCACCCTCTCGTCCCTGGGAGGGGTCCGGGTGCACGTGTTCCCTCAGGACGGGTGACAGGAAACTGTCAAAAAAAAAAAAAAGGTATAATGTCTCCCTGTCTGTATGTGTCTGCCTGTCTGTACCTAACCTGCCTTTTTCAGCTGCGGACATCTTCCCGCAGGTTAACACACATAGATCTGTAACCTAAATTGTGACGGCTGAGTCTTACTCCACCCTGTGGCTATGTCAGCCCCCAGTCGAGGGGTGTTTTTGCTTTTATAACTGTGCTGAATATCCTTCTTCATACGTCTGAGCTCCCTTTGTTTTCTTACAAGTGTAGGCTAAACTCTTAGCAGTGGAATTGCTTTTGAGGAACATTCCTGAACTGCCTTCCCTGAAGTCTGTGCAGAGGACACTTTTTTTTGTCACTTTCTCTTAGATTTCTGAATGATTAGCATATCTTGAAATGGGAAATCTGTATGTAATAAAAATTAAAATGTGTTCTTATTATAAATTGTAGTTGTAGGGACTTCCCTGGTGGTCCAGTGGGTAAGACTCTGTGCTCCCAGTGCTGGGGGCCTGGGTTCGATCCCTGATCGAGGAACTAGATCCCTCATGCATGCCGCAAATAAGACCTGGTGCAGCCAAAATAATTAATTAATTAAGTAATTAATATTTTTTAAAAATTGTAGTTATAATAAGGATTTTATAATAATATGTATTTGACTTTTTCCTTATTTCAACATTTTCTTATGAAAATGTTCAAAGTGTGAGACAACTTGAAATAATAGTAAAATGAACACCCGCATATGCTCCATCTAGATTCAGTGATTTACATTTTGCTATGTATGATTTCTCTATCTCTACGAGTGTGTACTTAAATCTTCCTAACAACCATAGTGCTGTTATCACACCTAAGAAAATTACCAATAATTTCATAATATCATCAATTGTCTAGTCCATATTCAAACTAATCCAGTGTATGCAAAGTATTATTTTAGTATAAAAACGTCTGTGTAATAAGTAGAGATAATATTCAGGGCTCTCAATCCTGGCATATGCATTACAATCACCTGGGACTATGTTTTTAACAGGTGCTGGGGCTGGAATTAGAAATTCTTCAAGGAATTTTGAGGGGTCGGGGTGGGGAATAGGATTTTTTTTTTTTTTAAATTGGAAGTTTTCCTGCAAGTTAGCAAATTTATCCAGAGACAAGATACCTAGGGGTCCTGGTGCAGGGGCAGTGGCAGGGCAGAAAGAGAAAAACATGGTCGCCTTGGTGAAGTCAGCGACTGCCCCAGTGGGGCTGCTGCGACTAGCCCAGCACAGAGAAAATAGTGGTGAACTAACAAAGCTGGGGGAGATGTGATTTTGGTGTTGGAGGCTGGAGAGACATGGTGGCAGCACAAGTGCCCCCAGGCCCCTGGCGATGCCTTATTGTTTGAGCAGGGTTGCTGTACGTTCCCGGACTGAGGGGCTGGGCGTGCTGACTGCTTGGGCCCTGTGCTCTGTCACCTGTGGGAAAAAAAAGAAGCAGGTTTAGTCTGCAGTTCCCCAAATCTCTCATTGCCAAGAGCGTCCGCTTCATTTAGAACTTGGATCAACCATGGTTTTCAACAGCGATGCTTAATGAACTGGGGCCTGAGAAATGGGCAATAAACTGTGTGGCCTGCTTAACCAAATACCGTCTCATTTGTCCTGACTGCAGTAATGTATTTTATTTCCCCACTTTTTATTAGCTCCCAGCTAAAGGCCACGCTACAGGAGCCCCTGTGCCTTTCTTTTGGGAGACGTGGATATCTCAGCTTCACATTCGCCTCTGAGCATCTCAAATGGTCTTCAATGCTATTCTGAGTGTGTACCAAAGCCACTGAAAATGAGATTTCAGTAATGGCGATGGTTTGCTCTCTTCCGTCTTATAAATACAATCTTTCTTCCTTTTGTATTTGTTTGGATTTATATTAACTTGGATTATGTACCCTGGCAGGATGTTTTTTTTTTTTAAATGAGATTGGTAATGGCATTGTAAAAAAGTTTAAATCCCCTTATAATCACAGGAAACAGATTAAAGTGGGGCACGCACAGCAGGGATATTTCTGGGATGCATCTGAGAGTTGGATTTCCGGCTCTGTGTCCAGAGTGTGGCTTCCTTTTGAAACATCTTTGCACTAGGTTTGAAATCATCAGTAATTTGTTAATTGGTGGCAAACATTTGTATTTGCAGCTTCAAAGAGACAGAGAGAGCCTTGGGCATCAGGCATAGGAGACTTGGGCTGTCAGTCTCAGCGCAGTCATTTCTGAGGCCACTGAACCATTCTGAGGCTCAGTTTCCTAAACTCCGCTTCGCATCTGACCTTGAACATCCCACTCAGGTCTGGGACTCTATCAGCGCAAATGAGCTCTTCAAAACCAGGATATTGCAGTTTTATTGCATTTATTGGGATGGTGAATATAGATTCCACACTCCCCCTCCCCACCCCACTCCTCTCCCCCAACTTAGAACTACAGTGAGTTTTATGTTTAACCATAATTAGAAGGAAAAAGTCGTGAGTAAATGGTATCTGTAAAATATATATACCATAGGACTTCCCTGGTGGCGCAGAATCCGCCTGCCAATGCAGGAGACACGGGTTCGAGCCCTGGTCCGGGAAGATTCCACATGCCGCGGAGCAACTAAGCCCGTGTGCAACAACTACTGAGCCTGTGCTCTAGACCCCCGCGAGCCACAACTACTGAGTCCATGTGCCACAACTACTGAAGCCCGCGCACTCTAGGGCCTGCAACAAGAGAAGCCACCACAATGAGAAGCCTGCACACCGCAACGAAGAGCAGCCCCTCATCGCCGCAACTAGAGAAAGCCCGTGCACAGCAACAAAGACCCAATGCAGCCAAAAATAAATAAATAAATAAATTTATTAAAAAAAAAAAAAAAAAAAAATATATATATATACACCATAGCCAGGCTATGAAACAAAACTGTTGTTATTTCTCAAGTTTTTCTGAAAATTGTTTTACAGACAAATCATAATTCTCCTATATCTGAAATATGCAAAAAACTAAAGGATGGAAAATCAAAATGCTTTCGTGATCTCTCTGGACTGTCTGAAACTACTAGCACGTGAGCCATCTATCCATCCATCCATCCATTCACCCAGCCATGTTTCTACCATCTTGTAAACTTGATGCTTTAACATCTGCCCTGCGTGCATATGTCAGACACACCTTGTTCTGGACAAACTGAAGATATGCCTGAATCGCCTTCCCTTGCTGTCTTGTCTCCCTCATTGCCTCCCATGTCCTCCTCCCAGGGGTGCCTTTCCAATTCCAAAGCAATTAATCCAGAGTCTACCCCCCAACTACCTCCCTTACTGGATTTTCACACTTAGGGCCACTATCCATTTGCCTTATCACCCAAGGGCCAGATGCCAGGCAATTAGGAAGAACCCTTCCCCCACCCGAGTGCTCTGAAACTATTCAAACGAGCCAATTTTAAGCCTGTTTGCCTTGCCTTACCCATTGCTTTCTGTGGAAACCACAATAAAGTCTCTCATCCATGTTTTCCCCTCACTCCCTCTGCCTCCTGATGGATCCTGGTGCTTCTCCACGTGGCCCCTGAGGTGTGGTGGGCCCTCTTCTCCTAGGAACTGTGAGTAATCAACTGTTTTTTCAATGACAATCCTCTCCCGATCTGTTGGCTTTACCATAACTGAATAACATTAAAACCTATTAAGATGCCTACTATGTGCCAGGCATTACGTGAGGCACTGCGATGTGAAGGTGAGCAAATTGGAGTCCCTGCTTTAAGGATCCTTACAGTTTGGATGGGGACACAGACAAGCAAACACAGATCGACCACTCAGGCAGGGCAGGAAGTGCTAGATTTGCAACTGCGCTGTGAGCGCCAAGGAAAGGGAGCTGGATCTCGAAAGATGAGAAGGGGGAAAAAACCACTTGTAGAGACACAGAGCAGGGTGTGCATGGTGGGGTAAGAAGGGGCAAGTCATTTGGTGAGGCTGGAATGAAGGGTGGGGGGTGGCAGGAAGGTTCAGAGTGAGGGCTTTAGAAGGTCTCGAAGGCCACACCGAGGTTGGGGACAGTAATTTCTGAGTGATGAGGAGCCAGCAAAGGCAGATGAGCAGGTGACGTGACCAAATGTCACCTGAAGGTGAGGCTGGAGTCAGCTCTCTGAGGTTGCCTGTCGGGGACTTGGAGAGCCAAGAAAGTAGTGGCAGGAGAGAAGGATTCAAGAATCAGTCTGGAGACTTAGTGACTGGGCCTTGGTGCCTGATGGCGGGGCCCCCTGAGCGGACGTGTGTGGCCCACAGGCAGGTGGTGGGGTGCTGTTAAGTGAGACGGGCATGGAGCGTGGACGGATGGAAAGGGCGGGGAAGGAAGGGTAAAGTTTACATGCTTGGTGACCCTCCCGGGGAAGACAAAGACAGGAGTGGCCTGTGGGTCGTGCTGCTCCTAACGGAAACTTAGAGGGGGAATGAGATTGCCTGGAGAGAAGGCTGATGGCAGAAGCCCGGGGCCGCCAATGTGTCGTGGTGTTCGTGCCAGTGTCCCCTCCTGGATCCTCCCTCTTTGATTTCCTCTTCTCAGCCTCCCTTCCTGCATCATTTCCCCTGTCACTGAGTGCCATGTGTGCATGCTGGTGCGCATGAGAGGGAGGCGAGGGCGGAGTCAGCAGCCTCATTTCTGGTCATAGAGCAAAGCAGTAGGAAGTGCTCCAACAGCTGTGAGCCTGAGCCCCGAGGGACCAGGACCAGCTTCCCAGAGGACGTGGCATTGCAGGTTGTCTTAAAGGATGTACAAGAGGCCAACAAGCTGAGAAAGAAGGGGACTGATCCTTTGGTTGCAAATACGGCAAGAAGAAATGTCAGCCCCTCAGTAGATAAAGAGAACTAAACTCAAGGGCTGGGGTTAGGGAGTGAAGACAGTTTTAAAACACTGCCTGTGGCCTTTTCTCCATCTTTGAGAGTGGAGATCCTCAGCGGCGACTGAAGAGCATGAGCATGTTTCTAATTATTACATTGAGTCTTTGATCTGTTTTAATTATTTGTTTCCCCTGCAAACACAAATTTGACTCACTGTTGCTGTGTTTAGCCAGCTGCTGGCTTGGAGGTGCTTGGGCGGTGGAACATGTATGTTTCCCAAATGAACTGCAAATGCCCTGCCTTTCTATTCAGCGCATAACTATGGAGCTTCTACTATGTGCTAGGTGAAGGGGAGTGCAGGAATGAATAGGGCCCCTATTGCAGGTTGCCTCAAACACTTCTGACTGTCTAGCTGTCTCTCTTTCCCCAGGAGGAGGCTCTGGAGGAAGAGAGAAGAAAGTATGATAAAAATCCTGACCAGTTAGACCCCAGCCTACAGAAATATGAACATCTTGCAGGTGTATCAAAGCTGGAGACTTGTTAATTAAAGAAAAAACTTTCTGCGTAGGTCTTGTGGGATTCAAAGTGTTAGCTCCGTATTTGAAGCTTCTGAATTTTTAGTGTAAAACCTTTGGCAATAATCAGGTGAAAATGCAGTATGGTTCACCCAGCTGATTTAGTGAGGCTCAGAGGCAGAGCCATGCAAAAAGGATTTTAAAATACAAACTTGTGAATTTTAGAATTAAAACAATACTTTATGAGGTATAGTATACATATCATATAGTTCATCCATTGCAAGTGTTCAATTCGATGATTTTATTTTTGGGTAAACTTACCAAGTGGTGCAATCATTACCATAACTCACATTTCCCTAATAAGTTCACTCATGTACCTTTACTGTTAATCCCTGTTCCTCCCAGTACCCCTGTTCTGCACCCCCAACCACTAATCTACTTGTCTCTGTATATTAGCCTTTTCTGGACATTTCAGATGGAAACATACAATATGCAGTCTCCTGTGTCCAGCTTCATTCACTTAATGAAATGTTCTTGAGGTCCATCCATGTCTCATCGTGTATCTGTTGTCTGTTTCCTTTCATTGTAGAGTATTATTCTATTGCATGGACATACCACATGTTTTCCTCATTCACCAGTTGATGGACATTTAAATTTTTTTCCAATTTTGGTCTCTTATAAATAATGCTGCTATGACCATTCTTTTTTTTTTTTTTTTTTTTAAAACATCTTTATTGAAGTATAATTGCTTTACAATGGTGTGTTAGCTTCTGCTTTATAACAAAGTGAATCAGTTATACATATACATATGTTCCCATATCTCTTCCCTCTTGCATCTCCCTCCCTCCCACCCTCCTTATCCCACCCCTCTAGGTGGTCACAAAGCACCGAACTGATCTCCCTGTGCAATGCGGCTGCTTCCCACTAGCTATCTATTTTACATTTGGTAGTGTATGTATGTCCATGCCACTCTCTCACCCTGTCACATCTCACCCCTCCCCCTCCCCATATCCTCAAGTCCATTCTCTAGTAGGTCTGTGTCTTTATTCCCATCTTGCCACTAGGTTCTTCATGACCTTTTTTTTTTTTCCTTAGATTCCATATATATGTGTTAGCATACTGTATTTCTTTTTCTCTTTCTGACTTACTTCACTCTGTATGACAGACTCTAACTCCATCCACCTCATTACAAACACCTCCATTTCATTTCTTTTTATGGCTGAGTAATATTCCATTGTATATATGTGCCACATCTTCTTTATCCATTCATCCGATGATGGACACCTAGGTTGCTTCCATGTCCTGGCTATTGTAAACAGAGCTGCAATGAATATTTTGGTACATGACTCTTTCTGAATTATGGTTTTCTCAGGGTATATGCCCAGTAGTGGGATTGCTGGGTCGTATGGTAGTTCTATTTGTAGTTTTTTAAGGAACCTCCATACTGTTCTCCATAGTGGCTGTATCAATTTACATTCCCACCAACAGTGCAAGAGTGTTCCCTTTTCTCCACACCCTCTCCAGCATTTATTGTTTCTAGATTTTTTGATGATGGCCATTCTGACCGGTGTGAGATGATACCTCATTGAGGTTTTGATTTGCATTTCTCTAATGATTAATGATGTTGAGCATTCTTTCATGTGTCTGTTGGCAATCTGTATATCTTCTTTGGAGAAATGTCTATTTAGGTCTTCTGCCCATTTTTGGATTGGGTTGTTCGTTTTTTTGTTATTGAGCTGCATGAGCTGCTTGTAAATCTTGGAGATTAATCCTTTGTCAGTTGCTTCATTTGCAAATATTTTCTCCCATTCTGAGGGTTGTCTTTTGGTCTTGTTTATGGTTTCCTTTGCTGTGCAAAAGCTTTTAAGTTTCATTAGGTCCCATTTGTTTATTTGTGTTTTTATTTCCATTTCTCTAGGACCTGGGTCAAAAAGGATCTTGCTGTGATTTATGTCGTAGAGTGTTCTGCCTATGTTTTCCTCTAAGAGTTTGATAGTGTCTGGCCTTACACTTAGGTCTTTAATCCATTTTGAGTTTATTTTTGTGTATGGTGTCAGGGAGTGTTCTAATTTCATACTTTTACATGTACCTGTCCAATTTTCCCAGCACCACTTATTGAAGAGGCTGTCTTTTCTCCACTGTATATGCTTGCCTCCTTCATCAAAGATAAGGTGACCATATGTGCGTGGGCTTATCTCTGGGCTTTCTATCCTGTTCCATTGATCTATATTTCTGTTTTTGTGCCAGTACCAAACTGTCTTGATTACTGTAGCTTTGTAGTATAGTCTGAAGTCAGGGAGCCTGATTCCTCCAGCTCCATTTTTCGTTCTCAAGATTGCTTTGGCTATTCGGGGTCTTTTGTGTTTCCATACAAATTGTGAAATTTTTTGTTCTAGTTCTGTGAAAAATGCCAGTGGTAGTTTGATAGGGATTGCATTGAATCTGTAGATTGCTTTGGGTAGCAGAGTCATTTTCACAATGTTGATTCTTGCAATCCAAGAACATGGTATATCTCTCCATCTATTTGTATCATCTTTAATTTCGTTCATCAGTGTCCTATAATTTTCTGCATAGAGGTCTTTTGTCTCCTTAGGTAGGTTTATTCCTAGATATTTTATTCTTTTTGTTGCAATGGTAAACGGGAGTGTTTTCTTAATTTCACTTTCAGATTTTTCATCATTAGTATATAGGAATGCAAGAGATTTCTGTGCATTAATTTTGTATCCTGCTACTTTACCAAATTCATTGATTAGCTCTAGTAGTTTTCTGGTAGCATCTTTAGGATTCTCTATGTATAGTATCATGTCATCTGCAAACAGTGACAGCTTTACTTCTTCTTTTCCGATTTGGATTCCTTTTATTTCTTTTTCTTCTCTGATTGCTGTGGCTAACACTTCCAAAACTATGTTGAATAATAGTGGTGAGAGTGGGCAACCTTGTCTTGTTCCTGATCTTAGTGGAAATGGTTTCAGTTTTTCACCATTGAGGACAATGTTGGCTGTGGGTTTGTCATATATGGCCTTTATTATGTTGAGGAAAGTTCCCTCTATGCCTACTTTCTGCAGGACTTTGATCATAACTGGGTGTTGAATTTTGTCAGAAGCTTTTTCTGCATCTATTGAGATGATCATATGGTTTTTCTCCTTCAATTTGTTAATATGATGTATTACGTTGATTGATTTGCGTATGTTGAAGAATCCTTGCATTCCTGGAATAAACCCCACTTGATCATGGTGTATAATCCTTTTAATGTGCTGTTGGATTCTGTTTGCTAGTATTTTGTTGAGGATTTTTGCATCTATGTTCATCAGTGATATTGGCCTGTAGTTTTCTTTCTTTGTGACATCTTTGTCTGGTTTTGGTATCAGGGTGATGGTGGCCTCGTAGAATGAGTTGGGGAGTGTTCCTCCCTCTGCAATATTTTGGAAGAGTTTGAGAAGGATAGGTGTTAGCTCTTCTCTAAATGTTTGATAGAATTCGGCTGTGAAGCCATCTGGTCCTGGGCTTTTGTGTGTTGGAAGATTTTTAATCACAGTTTCAATTTCAGTGCTTGTGATTGGTCTGTTCATATTTTCTATTTCTTCCTGGTTCAGTCTCGGCAGGTTGTGCATTTCTAAGAATCTGTCCATTTCTTCCAGGTTGTCCATTTTATTGGCATAGAGTTGCTTGTAGTAATCTCTCATGATCGTTTGTATTTCTGCAGTGTCAGTGGTTACTTCTCCTTTTTCATTTCTAATTCTATTAATTTGAGTCTTCTCCCTTTTTCTCTTGATGAGTCTGGCTAATGGTTTATCAATTTTGTTTATCTTCTCAAAGAACCAGCTTTTAGTTTCATTGATTTTTGCTATTGTTTCCTTCATTTCTTTTTCATTTATTTCTGATCTGATCTTTATGATTTCTTTCCTTCTGCTAGCTTTGGGGTTTTTTTGTTCTTCTTTCTCTAATTGCTTTAGCTGCAAGGTTAGGTTGTTTATTCGAGATGTTTTCTGTTTCTTGGTGTAGGCTTGTATTGCTATAAACTTCCCTCTTAGAACTGCTTTTGCTGCATCCCATAGGTTTTGGATCGTCGTGTCTCCATTGTCATTTGTTTCTAGGTATTTTTTGATTTCCCCTTTGATTTCTTCAGTGATCACTTCGTTATTAAGTAGTGTATTGTGTAGCTTCCATGTGTTTGTATTTTTTACAGATCTTTTCCTGTAATTGATATCTAGTCTCATAGCGTTGTGGTCTGAAAAGATACTTGATACGATTTCAATTTTTTAAAATTTACCAAGGCTTGATTTGTGACCCAAGATATGATCTATCCTGGAGAATGTTCCATGAGCACTTGAGAAAAATGTGTATTCTGTTGTTTTTGGGTGGAATGTCCTATAAATATCAATTAAGTCCATCTTGTTTAATGTATCATTTAGAGCTTGTGTTTCCTTATTTATTTTCATTTTGGATGATCTGTCCATTCGTGAAAGTGTGGTGTTAAAGTCCCCTACTATGATTGTGTTACTGTCGATTTCCCCTTTTATGGCTGTTAGTATTTGCCTTATGTATTGAGGTGCTCCTATGTTGGGTGCATAAATATTTACAATTGTTATACCTTCCTCTTGGATCAATCCCTTGATCATTATATAGTGTCCTTCTTTGTCTCTTGTAATAGTCTTTATTTTAAAGTCTATTTTGTCTGATATGAGAATTGCTACTCCAGCTTTCTTTTGATTTCCATTTGCATGGAATATCTTTTTCCATCCCCTCACTTTCAGTCTGTATGTGTCTCTAGGTCTGAAGTGGGTCTCTTGTAGACAGCATATATATGGGTCTTGTTTTTGTATCCATTCAGCCAGTCTGTGTCTTTTGGTGGGAGCATTTAATCCATTTACATTTAAGGTAATTATCGATACGTATGTTTCTATTCCCATTTTCTTAAATGTTTTGGGTTTGTTATTGTAGGTGTTTTCCTTCTCTTGTGTTTCTTGCCTAGAGCAGTTCCTTTAGCATTTGTTGTAAAGCTGGTTTGGTGGTGCTGAACTCTCTCAGCTTTTGCTTGTCTGTAAAGGTTTTAATTTCTCCATCAAATCTGAATGAGATCCTTGCTGGGTAGAGTAATCTTGGTTGTAGGTTTTTCTCCTTCATCACTTTAAGTATATCCTGCCACTCCCTTCTGGCTTGCAGAGTTTCTGCTGAAAGATCAGCTGTTAACCTTATGGGGATGCCCTTGTGTGTTATTTGTTGTTTTTCCCTTGCTGCTTTTAATATGTTTTCTTTATATTTAATTTTTGATAGTTTGCTTAATATGTGTCTTGGTGTGTTTCTCCTTGGATTTATCCTGTATGGGACTCTCTGTGCTTCCAGGACTTGATTAACTATTTCCTTTCCCATATTAGGGAAGTTTTCAACTATAATCTCTTCAAATATTTTCTCAGTCCCTTTCTTTTTCTCTTCTTCTTCTGGGACCCCTATAATTCAAATGTTGGTGCGTTTAATGTGTCCCAGAGGTCTCTGAGACTGTCCTCAGTTCTTTTCATTCTTTTTTCTTTATTCTGCTCTGCAGTAGTTATTTCCACCATTTTATCTTCCAGGTCGCTTATCCGTTCTTCTGCCTCAGTTATTCTGCTATTGATCCCATCTAGAGTATTTTTAATTTCATTTATTGTGCTTTTCATCGTTGCTTGGTTCCTCTTTAGTTCTTCTACGTCCTTGTTAAATGTTTCTGCATTTTGTCTATTCTATTTCCAAGATTTTGGATCATCCTTACTATCATTATTCTGAATTCTTTTTCAGGTAGACTACCTATTTCCTCTTCATTTGTTAGGTCTGGTGTGTTTTGACCCTGCTCCTTCATCTGCTGTGTGTTTTTCTGTCTTCTCATTTTGCTTATCTTACTGTGTTTGGGGTCTCCTTTTCACAGGCTGCAGGTTCGTAGTTCCCGTTGTTTTTGGTATCTGTCCCCAGTGGCTAAGGTTGGTTCAGTGGGTTGTGTAGGTTTCCTGGTGGAGGGAACTAGTGCCTGTGTTCTGGTGGAGGAGGCTGGATGTTGTCTTTCTGGTGGGCTCGTCCACGTCTGGTGGTGTGTTTTGGGGTGTCTGTGGCCTTATTATGATTTTAGGCAGCCTCTCTGTTAATGGATGGGGCTGTGTTCCTGTCTTGCTAGTTGTTTGGCATAGGGTGTCCAGCACTGTAGCTTGCTGGTCGTTGAGTGAAGCTGGGTCTTGATGTTGAGATGGAGATCTCTGAGAGATTTTCGCCGTTTGGTATTACGTGGAGCTGGGAGGTCTCTTGTGGACCAGTGTCCTGAAGTTGGCTCTCCCACCTCAGAGGCACAGGCCTGATGCCTGGCTGGAGCACCAAGAGCCTTTCATCCACATGGCTCAGAATAAAAGGGAGAAAAAATGGAAAGAAAGAAAGAAAGAGGATAAATAAAATAAAATAAAGCAATTATAATAAAAAATAAGAAAAAAAAATTATTAAGAATAAATTTATTAAGAAAAATTTTTTTTTAATTTTTAAAAATAGATTTATTAATTTTTTATACTAAAAATAAGAAAAAAATTATTAAGAAAAAATTTATTAAGAAAAAATTTTTTTAAATTTTTTAAAATAAAAAATATGAAAAAACTTATTAAAAAATTTTTTTTAAATTTTTTAAAAATAGAAAATGAGGAAAAAATTATTTAGAAAACATTTATTAGGGAAAAAAAATTTTTTTAAGTAAAAAAAAAAAAAAAACGGACAGACCTAACCCTAGGACTAACGGTGAGAGCAAAGCTATACAGACAAAATCTCACCCAGAAGCATACACATATACACTCACAAAAAAAGGAAAAGGGGAAAAGTTAATATATCCTGCTCCCAAAGTCCACCTCCTAAATTTGGTATGATTCGTTGTCTATTCAGGTATTCAACAGATGCAGGCACATCAAGTTGTTTGTGGAGCTTTAATCCGCTGCTTCTGAGGCTGCTGGGAGAGATTTCCCTTTCTCTTCTTTGTTCGTACAGCTCCCGGGGTTCAGCTTTGGATTTGGACCCGCCTCTGCATGTAGGTCGCCTGAGGGCGTCTGTTCCCCGCCCAGACAGAACGGGGTTAAAGGAGCAGCTGATTCAGGTGCTCTGGCTCAGTCAGGCCGGGGGGAGGGAGCGGTACGGAGGAGGCGGGGCGAGCCTGCGGCAGCAGAAGCCGGCGTGATGTTGCAGCAGCCTGAGGCGCGCTGTGCGCTCTCCCGGGGAAGTTGTCCCCAGATTACAGGAACCTGGCCGTGGCGGGCTGCACAGGCTCCCGGGAGGGGCGGTGTGGAGAATGACCTGTGCTCGCCCACAGGCTTTTTGGTGGCGGCAGCAGCAGCCTTAGCGTCTCATGCCCGTCTCTGGGGTCCGCGCTGATAGCCGCGGCTCGCGCCTGTCTCTGGAGTTCGTTTAAGTGGCGCTCTGAATCCCCTCTCCTTGCGCGCCGCGAAACAAAGAGGCAAGAAAAAGTCTCTTGCCTCTTCGGCAGCTGCAGTCTTTTTCCCGGACTCCCTCCCAGCTAGCACCGAAGCCCGAGCCCCAGCTCCCAGCCCCCGCCCGCCCTGGCGGCTGAGCAGACAAGCCTCTCGGGCTGGTGAGTGCTGGTCGGCACCGCTCCTCTGTGCGGGAATCTCTCCGCTTTGCCCTCCGCACCACTGTGGCTGCGCTCTCCTCCGTGGCTCTGAAGCTTCCCCCCTCTGCTACCCGCAGTCTCTGCCCACGAAGGGGCTTCCTAGTGTGTGGAAACCTTTCCTCCTTCACAGCTCCCTCCCACTGGTGCAGGTCCCGTCCCTATTCTTTTGTCTCTGTTATTTCTTTTTTCTTTTGCCCTACCCAAGTACGTGGGGATTTTCCTGCCTTTTGGGAGGTCTGACGTCTTCTGCCAGCGTTCAGTGGGTGTTCTGTAGGAGCAGTTCCACGTGTAGATGTATTTCTCTTGTATCTGTGGGGAGGAAGGTGATCTCCGCGTCTTACTCTTCCGCCATCTTGCCCCTCCCCACCTATGACCATTCTTGTTCAGGTCTTTGTATGGGAGAAATACTTAAAATTTGGAATAAAATATCTGCTCCAACTTTCAGTTACCCAGAATGCTATGTCAGCTCATGAAAAAGGTTTAATGTGCAGGCCAGGATATTATATGCAAAGCCCAGTGGTAGTTTCCCATTAGATGAGTACAAAAGAAAGAAGTCTGAGCTTTAGTCTGTCAAGACATTCAACTCAGTCCTAGAGACAGGGTCCAGCTGTTAAGAAGTTGAGTTGACAGGCATTTCTGGATGTTCAGGCACTTGGTTCCTGGGCATTTTAATCAGTCTGGACCTTTAGTTGATAAAAACCCAACTCAACCAGTTTTCAACAAAAGAACAATAATAACAAGGGAATTTATTGGCTCAAAACTATGGTGTAGGGCTAGCTGCAGGTGTGGCTTGATCCAGAAGCTCAAATGATACTGTCAGTTCTTGGTTTCCTCCCAATGTGTGTGTTAATTCACAGGCGCCACCTGATGGTGAGATGGCTGCCAGTCCCTCTTCTTCTCGGGTTCAGGTTCATATGAGAAATATACACTTCTAACAAGTTCAGAAAAGTATCACTATGTTTTATTGATTTTGATTGAGTCATATTCCCACTCCTGAGTCAATCCTGTGGCCAGGGGAATTTGATCCCCTGATTTCTGGTGTTAGTCACATGCTTCAGCCCTGAAGCTGGAAGGTACAGCACAAGTGGAGGAGAGGTGGATCCTCAGGAAAGTTGTGTGCTGTTGTCAGCAGGAGACTACATTGCTACTGAGAGACAAAATCAACATCCATCCCCTAGATAACTTCTGGGCTCCAAGACTGGGTGTACAGTTCAAGTATTTTAGTATCCTGCTCCTTCTCTCTACCCAGGATCCTGGATCTAGTGCAAAAGATAGAGGGCTAAAGGCCATTGAGTTATTGCATCTTCACTTCCCCACAGCATCTGCCTTGTTCTGGGCAGGAGGAAATCTCTGGAGGGAGGAAGACTATGTTGCAGTTTCTTAGCTTCTCCTTTGGATTCTTTCAAAATAATGAGAGTTTTAAGAGTGAGGGGAAAGGTGGCCTCCTTTGTTAACAGGGGCTGCTTTGCAGAAGTTGTAGAAAGTGTGTCGTGTAGAATCTCTTCCAGAAAGCTGTAAGGAAAACTATAGATTACAATAAGGATAATCTGAGGTATAATTTTTAAAAATTACTTTGAAGAGCCCCAGGAGAAAAGAGGAGGCACCTCAGGGGCCAGGGATGTGACAGGGAGGACAAGAACCCTTCAGTCATATGCACCTACTTTTGTTTGTCTTATCTCTTGGATTTTTCACAAAAGATTCTATTTGAAGCAAGATTCCAAGGCTACAAACAGAAAATCATTGATACGGTTAAGAAACCTGTAATTTGGAAGAGTCAGGCATATGCTAATTATACACATAATTTTATGTCCTCACAATAAAAGGTTTAGAGAGGGAGATCCAAACTTATAATTTCCAAACTACAGCAATGTGGGATTTGCACAGTGGATTTTATTGCATGTGATAAGAGTAGATTTTCTCCCCTCTTGTGTTCAGTGGTTTCCTCTTCCATATCATTTCATATTTTTTCTGTTCCTTTGAGTCTGTCCTTCTATTGACTATGGGAGTCAAAATCTTCTCGTTGGTGGAGCTACTCCTTATCTACCTATTCCAAGTTACTGTTATTCCATAATTGCCTCATACTATTCACATTTGGGAAAGCCCCATTGCTCAAGATTAATAATCTCATTAGAGACTTCTGGTTTCCAATCTGGCATGTAAGAAGTTTAGAAGTTGCCACTCCATCCTAACAATAAATTAAAAACCTGAACAAACTGAAAAATCAACAATTCTTAGATCCATCAGAGAAGTGAGGTCACAGGGAAAACCACTCTCCCCACAGACTGGTGAATACAGAGAATCAAAACTTACCAGGGCAGAAAACCACGAGTGGCAAAGCAACCTCCATGGGAAGCAGTGCCAGAGTTAAGTAAACCTAGCTGTAATTGATGAATTGCTGGAGGCTCAGTGTGGACAAGGCTGGAGTTAAAAAAACTCCAGGTGGGCCCAGTCACAGAAAGGCCGCATGCCTTTGTGGGTTTTATCTCCAGGAGCTCTACCAGGTCCTCACAATGACTATCAAAGAGAAATCTGATTGTTCTGTTCTTAACAAAGTTGTTTCTTCAGGAGAAACTATTTAACCAGAGCCTAACTGGCTAGGGTTTCATCAGAGCCTAACTGACCCGAGAGAAAGAAAATACCCAACTCTAGCCTCCTCTATCCTTCCTATTCCACCTAATGCAGGGGTAGGGTGGAGGGTGGAGAGTAAGAGGAAGACAGAGAAGCACATATGAAGTTTACAATCCAGAGGCACAGGCTCACTAAAAGACTGAGACCTAATCACATGACTATAGAATGCTTCCCCTCCCCCATTCCTTACCAACACATTACTAAACACCCATTTATAGCAGTTCCTTTTGCCTAGTACATCATATCTGCTATCAAGAAAATTATAAGACATACTAAAAGGCAAAGAGCACAGTTTGAAGAGATAGAGCAAGCATTAAAACCAGACTCATACATGGCAGGAATGTTGGAATTATAAGACTGGGAATTTAAAACAACTATGATTAACATGCTTGGAGCTCTAATGGGTAAAGTAGACAACATGCAAGAACAGATGGTGAGAAACTCAAAGATTTCCCACTAAGATCAGGCAATGATGTCCCCTCTCACCACTGCTTTTCAACATCATTCTGGAAGTCCTACCTAAAGCAATAAGACAAGGAAAGGAAATAAATGGTATACAGATTGTGAAGGAAGAAATACAACTGTCTTTGTTCAAAGATAACATGATTGATCATGTAGAAAAGCTGAAAGGGTCAACACACACACACAAACTCTCCTAGAGTTAATTAGTGATTATAGCAGAGTTTCAAGATGCAAGGTTAATATACAAAAGTTATATATACAAGGTTAACATACAAAAGTCAATTACTAGCAATGAATTTGAAATGGAATTTGAAATTAAAAACACAATACCATTTACATTAGCATTCAGAAAAAGGAAATACTTAAGTATAAATATAGCAAATATTTCTAAGATCTACATGAGGAAAACTACAAGACTTTGATGAAAGAAATCAAATAAGAATTAAATAAATGGAGAGAGAGTCCATGTTCATGGATAGGAAGATTCAGTATTGGTAAGATGTCAGTTTTTCCCAACCTGATCTATAGATCATTGCAGTCCCAATAAAAATCTTAGCAAGTTACTTTGTGGATATCAGCAGACTAATTCTAAAGTTTATATGGAGAGGCAAAAGACCCAGAATAGCTAACACAATATTGAAGGAAAAGAGCAAAATCAGAGGACTGACACTACCCAACTTTAAGACTTACTGTATTGCTATAGTAATCAAGATAGTGTGGTATTGGCAAAAGAGCAGACAAAGAGATCACTGCAACAGAATAGAGAGGTCAGAAATAGACCCAATAAATATAGCCAAAGCAGCAAAATATATTGATAAAGGAGCAAAGGCAGTACAGTGGAGAAAATATAGTCTTTTCAACAAGTGGTGCTGGAACAACTGGACATCCACATGCAAAAAAATGAATCTAAACAAAGACCTTACAACCGTCACAAAAATTAACTCAAAATGGATCACAGACCTAAATGTAAAGCTTAAGAGTATAAAACTCCTATAAGATAACATAGGAAGAAATCTAGATGACCTTGGGTTTGGTGATGACTTTTATTTTTTTTCTGTTCCAGGATCCTATCCAGGATACATTATATTTAGCTGTCATGTCTCCTTAGGCTTTTCTTAGCTTTGGCAGTTTCTCAAACTTGCCTTGATTTTTTAAAAAAATAAAATTATTTATTTAATTAATTTATTTTTGGCTGCACTGGATCTTTGTTGCAGTGCACAGGCTTCTCATTGTGGTGGCTTCTCTTGTTGTGGAGCGTGGGCTCTAGGCGCACGGGCTTCAGCAGTTGTGGCCCGTGGGCTCTAGAGCGCAGGCTCAGTAGGTGTGGCTCACGGGCTTAGTTGTTCTGTGGCATGTGGGATCTTCCTGGACCCGGGCTCGAACCCGTGTCCCCTGCATTGGCAGGCAGATTCTTAACCACTGTGCCACGAGGGAAGTCCGGTGATGACTTTTTATATACAACACCAAAGCCATGATCAATGGCAGAAATAATTGATAAGCTGGACTTTATTAAACTTAAAAACTTCTGCTCTGTGAAACACACTTTTAAGAGAATAAAAAGAGAAGCCTCAGACTGGGAGAAAATATTGGCAAAAGACATATCTGATAAAGAAAACTATTATCCAAAATACACAAAGAACACTCAAAACTCAACAATAAGACAACAAACAACCCAGTTAAAAAATAGGTCAAAGATCTTAAAAGATAGCTCATCAAAGAAGATATACAGTAGGTAAAGAAGCATATGAAGGAATGTTCAGCAGCATATGTCATCAGGGAAATGCAAATTAAAACAATAATGAGATATCACTACATACCTATTAGAATGGGCAAAATGCAGAGCACTGACAAAACCAAATGCTGACGAGGATGTGGGGCAAGAGGAGCTCTCGTTCATTGTCGGTGGGGATGCAAAATGGTACCACCAGTTTGGAATGCAGTTTGATGGTTTCTTATAAGACTATATATACCCTTTCCAGCCATCATGATCCTGGCATTTACCCAAAGGAGTTGAAAACCTATGTCCACACAAAAACCTGTGTGTGAATATTTATAGCAGCTTTATTTATAATTGCCAAAACTTGGAAGCAACCAAGATACCCTTCAGCAGGTGAAGGCATAAATAAACTGTGGTACATCCAGGAAATGGAATATTATTCAGCGCTAAAAAGAAATGAGCTATCAAGCGATGAAAAGACATGAAGGAAACTTAAATGCATATTAGTAAGTGAAAGAAGCCAGTCTGAAAAAGGTACATATTGTATGATTCCAACTATATGACATTCTGGAAAAGGCAAAACTATGGAGACAATAAAAAATCAGTGGTTGCTAGTAGTTAGGGAGAGGGAAGGATGAGTAAGCAGAGTATGGGGTAATGAAACTACTCTGTGTGATATTATAATGACAAATACATGTCATTATACATTTATCCAAACCCATAGAATGTCCAACACCAAGAGTGAAACCTAGTGAAACTGTAGACTGTTGTGATAATATTGTGTCAACATTCCACTCTGTTGAGAGATGTTGATAATGGGAGACACTTGTGGGGGAGGGGCAGGAGTATGTGGGACATCTCTGTGCCTCTTTCTCAATTTTGCTGTGAACCCAAAACTGCTCTAAAAAAAAAAAACTGCTCTAAAAAACAAAGTCTGTTAAAAAAGAGAGAGAGAGAAAGAGAGAATACAAGGTAAGAAAAAATCACATTGAAGAAATTTGTGTAATTAAGCATGTTCTGGATGGGTGACAATGACTTTTGGGGTCAGAAGAGAGGAGTAATAATCCTGTGGATACACTTGGCGACTGGGCTGTGTGGTCCACTCGGGCTGGGATTACTTACGTTCCTGGAGTGTACACAGTGATCTTTGACTCATCTGCACACCACATGGGTGAGAATGAATGGGGAGAAGCTGCTCATTAACACAGATATGCAAAATAAGGACATGGAGAGTTCTAGAAAATGTCAATAGGATTGCATTTGCCCCAAACAGGGCAGATGTCACGGTGGGTGCTAATGAAAGGGGATCAGCATGAGTTACGTCAATAGCGGTGATAATACTTGAGCAGGTGTCTGTGCTTCAGATCCCAACCTGAGGTACAGGCTCAGCAAACCTGTTATGAGAGACTTGTTATGCTCCAATTCTAAGACCCATTCAGTCCTTACCTCTTAAGAGCTTTCTGTCTGGATGGAAAAGGACATAGAAATAGATAATTTACCGCCCAGAAAGACAATTGTATCATAGAGGAGTTGGGACAAGAAGAGGGGGCCACCACTGACTGATGATGTCTCAAAGTCCAGATTCATAGAACACTGTGTGCAAACACAAAGAGTGTTCATTGAGCAAATGGTGACTCTGGAGTGTGTGTGTGTGTGTGTGGGTATGAGAGTGTGTTTGTTGTGTGCATGTTTGTGTTATGTGTATGTATGAGTGTGTGACTTTGTGTATTTAGGGTTTGGGTGTGTGTATGAATGTGGGTCTGTGCATGTCTGAGTGTATGTTTCTGGCTTTGTGTGTGGTGTGTGTGTGCGTGCGTGTGTGTGTTTGCATGTGTATGGTGGGGAAGGCATCTATGGCATAAAAATAATGGTGGCAAGGGTAGGTTGAATCTTTGAATGTCATACTGCCATAGAGTGAATTTCAAGCTACCAGGAAGTATTTTTCAACAAGGGGTGGCCAGATCATTTTTGAAATTCAGAGATCACTGATGAGGAATGTGGTAGGTGGGAGGAGAGAAGGGCTGCAGAGAGGCCTGAGAGGAGGGCCTTGCTTGGGGTTAGTCTTGGCCTCGCTGGCTGAGAGCCAACTGTAAATGTGAAGACAGTGAATAGAGGGCGTGGGTGCATCAGGTGCTGGGCTGTGGTCCACAGCAGAGGGATGAGCTGAGGCAGCGGGGAAAGCAGGAGTCCTGGCACAGCTCCTGAGGCCACTCGCCACCGCCGCTGAGCTCTCCTGTGCCTCCCCGACCTTCTCCTGAGAGACGACAGTCCTCTGAAGATCGAGCAGTGCTCTGGGACCCCAGACAAAGGACCTGAGGCTCTTGGCCTAGACCTACGAACTGGGGGCTGGGGACTAACCCCACCCAGTCAGTGGTTTCTGGAAGTTGCTGAAGATGACGTTTATGATGCCTTTAGAAATAGTTCCTTTTTATTTTGCTACTTCATTATGCAAACCAAGGACACATACATATATTTGTCATATATATATATATACACACACACACACACACACACACATTTGGCTCCGTGGCAGACAGCTGATCACCTCTGAGAGCCCCAGTCCTTGGCGTATGTTCTGAAAATGCCCAACACCCACAGAATGATGAGTTCCGATAATCAGGGATTTGGCAGGTTCTTTTAGACTTTATTTTATTTTATTTATTTATTTATTTATTTATTTATTTATTTATTTATTTATTTATATTTATGGCTGTGTTGGGTCTTCGTTTCTGTGCGAGGGCTTTCTCCAGTTGCCGCAAGCGGGGGCCACTCTTCACTGCGGTGCGCGAGCCTCTCACTGTCGCAGCCTCTCTTGTTGCGGAGCACAGGCTCCAGACGCGCAGGCTCAGTAGTTGTGGCTCACGGGCTTAGTTGCTCCGCGGCATGTGGGATCTTCCCAGACCAGGGCTGGAACCCGTGTCCCCTGCATTGGCAGGCAGATTCTCAACCACTGCGCCACCAGGGAAGCCCAAGACTTTCTCTTCTTTGAATGATGACTGAGGGCAAATTTGTAGGGGAAGTTTACATGATTAGGGGAGAGAGCAAAAATGAGGAGGACTGACATAAGAAGAAATCAAATTAAAAACTGGTTTCTAAAATGATACAGATGAACTTACATACAAAAGAGAAATAGACCCACAGACATAGGAAACAAATTTATGGTTACCAAAGGGGAAAGGGAGGGGGAGGGATAAATTAGGAGTGTGGGATTAACATATACACACTACTATGTATAAAATAGATAAACAACAAGGACCTAGCGTACAGCACAGGCAACTCTACTTAATATTTTGTAATAACCTATAAGGGAAAAGAATCTGAAAAAAAACCCAGATATATACGTATGTATAAATGAATCACTTTACTGTACACCTGAACTTAATACAACACCATAAATCAACTATACTTCAATAAAAAAATAAAATAAATTCTATCATTGGCAAAAAAAATTTTTTTTCTAATTTCCGGGAGCCTGACAGCTTTGACCCAGCAATGACTGATTGGCTCCAAATCAGAAGAGCCTTCAGAGCCTTTTGTCCAAACCCCTTTCTCACATTGTATATCCTATAATACAGCAAGGACATAATAAAATCTAGTCTAAATCCCTTATGCTGCAGATGGGGAAACTGAGGCCCATAGAGGTCAAGTGACTCTCCAAAGGTTATACAAAATGTTTGTGGTAAAGCAGGGACTTGAATCCTGGTCTTTTGACATTCAGTCCTAGTATTTTAAAAGTTTTATTTAGTTACATCTTTATGCAAACCAGGTACACACAAACACACACATATATATATATATGTATTAATAAATAAATTTGGCTCCACATATGGGGGCTAATTTTGGTCTGGGGTAAGAAAGAAAGGAAGCAGGGGTATAGGACTGTCCTGCCAAATTTTAATATAGTATAATTTCAGTTTAGTATAATAATTTCAATATAGTATAATTAATCAAATAGAAATTTAATTTACAAATGTATCTCCTATTCTTTATTGCCTTAAGAATGGAATAAAAAGAGAAAGGAATTTCTGTGGGGAAAAATAAGGACAAATTGGGTGAAATGGGCTAAAAGGGAGAAAACAGGGGTATTCCCAAGGGGTGCTGTGAGAGAAGGAAACTTCCCCTGTCACATACGTGCCACTGTTTCCATTTGTTTAAAGCCTTCATTTATCCTGTGTGCCAAGGGCCTCATATATATCATTTAACCATCCCGGGTGGTATTATTATCCCATTTCCAGAAAAAGAAAATGAAGCTCAGGAGATTTAAGTACTTTGCTCGAGGTTACAAAGCTGGCAAGTGACAGATTCACTCTTGGAACTCATTATTTGGAACGCCTTACGGACTAGGATTCAGCAAGCTTCCTTCCTTAAAGGAAAGTCTACAAGTTGATCCCCTGAGAAGGAAAGCATCTGAGCATTCCCTGGGCTCAGGGGAGGGTCTCCGTCTGTCTCCTGCAGGTAGGCAAGAATAGAATGTCCCTCCGTAGAGACTCGTCTGGCGGGTGGTTCACCGTGCGACGAAGAATGGGTCTACTAGTCCTATAAGAGGGGTCCTGGGATAGTGGTGACAGCTGTGATTTGGGATGAGAAAGGACCCCAGAGAACCAGAACCTTGTACGGTGGACTTGAATCTTATGTGAGGACCCAGGTTTCATGGCCAGCCAGCCACTGTGCCCCAGCCTGGTGGAGGGGGGCTGCAGGCCCTGAGTCTGGGGACAGTTCTCACTTGGCTGATTGGAGCTCTGGACTTTCCTTCCCTCAGCAACATGCTCCTTCGTTTGTACACAAGTTCACCCCTGAGACTTCGATGTACCCCAACCCTCTTTTTTTGTTCTTTTTCTGGGTTTTCCCTTAATACAATACCAATCCCAGCTCTTACTAAAGTGGGAGAAGGGAGCTTGCCCACCTCTGTAGGGGGAGATGGGAGAAGCAGAGGCTGGGTATCCTGGTGGTCCCAGGGGTCTCTTTCTTGTTATGCCTTTGATCCATTATGTGGGACTCTGTCTCTTGGGCTTTCTGGAGTCTTCTCCTCCCTGTTTGAACTCCTGGGCTATGTTTTTGGTTGAGTGGAGTGAAAGGTGGGACATGCCAGCTGGTCCTTTTCCTCCCTGACACCCATCTCTAGACTGGGGGGTGGTGAGGGCATCCAGGAGCATCTAGAGCAGGGCTGGGCAAAACTTTTTCTTTAAAGGGCCAGATAGGAAATATTCTGGGCTTTGCCGGCGGCGTGATCTCTGTCACACCACTCAACTCTGCCACTGTAGTGGGAAAGTAGCCATAGACAAAATGCAATGAATGGGATGGCTGTGTTCCAGTAAAACTTTACCAAAGCAGGCAATGGGCTGGATCTGACCCCTGGGTATAAATTGCAGAACTTGATCAAGAAGATGGAGGAAATTAACTGGATGGGAGGAATCCTTTCACAACGTATACATATATCAAATCATCATGATGTGCACTTTCAATATCTTACAATTTATTTGTCAATTATACCTCAATAAAGCTGGGGAAAAAAAGAAGATGGAGCAGCCACAGTCTTTCACATGAGTGTCATCGACCAGATGGAAAAGGTGTCTCAGATTGACCCAAGGCTCCATAAGACCTGAGAATTTGTTCAGCCAAGAGCTTTGTGTGCCAGCCTGCCCCATGCAGCCCTGGAGGCGATGTCTGTCTAGTGCTGGGGAACCTCGTTTCAGAGCATCATATTAAAGGAGCCATGGGCGAGAATGTGGGCCTGGATAGTACAAGTGACAATGTCCAGCTTGTCCTCCAGAGCTTGCCAGCTGGGGCTGGGCCAGGCTTGGGCTGCTTTCAAAGGCTGCTAAACTTTCCAGAGACATATTTCATCCACAGACACATGTCCGGCACACGTTGTTCCCATTACTCTGGCCCTTCACGGTGCACAGTGCACTCTTGGAAAATGTATGGGGTTTGAACCTCCTGTGGGTCAGTCCAATGCTCAGACACAGAAGGGCCAGAGGGAGATTGGGGCATGAGCCAGGGCAGGCCCAGACACCTAGGCTGCAGGGTAGAAGAGGGTAGACACCCGAGAAGAACAGCTACAGCATGGGCCGTGGAGAGGAGGAGGAGTTTACTTTTGGCAGGGGCACTGGCTTCACGGAGGAGATGGTATTTGTGGTGGGCCTTGAAGGATGTGTCGGATTTAGGCAGCTGGGGCTAAGGGACAAGGGGTGGGAGAGTGGGCATTCTTGGCCAACAGCCAATGTGTCCTCTGGCTCTGAGGTACGTGGCTGATTGTATGTTCCAAAGATGACCCCGTATTTTTCTCCCCATCAAGAGGTGTAGTCGAATTTCCTTCCCTTTGAATCCTGTGGCCATGCCCTGTATGTAGTCATCAGAATGCAGTGGAAGTGACATCACAGGACTTCCGAGGCCGGACCATAAGAGGAGTTGCAGCTCCTGCCCCGTGGGTGAGAGCACTCACCAGTGGCATCTGAGCCCTCGTGTATGAAGCCCGACCCCGCTGAGCCTGCCGGGGCAGGAGGAAGCCGCTCTACACGGGGTGGCTGCACGGAGGCACCTGGCGAGCATTCCTATCCTCCCAGCCCAGGCCTGGGCGTTCAGATGACTCCAGTCTCCTGACACTGGGTCACCCCAGCCTCCAAGTCTTCTCAGGCCCCAGACACGTAGGAGCAGAGGTAAGCTGTCCTTCTGTGCCCTTCTGGCTCCTGATCCACAGAATCCATGGGCATGTTAAAGGGTTGTTGTTTTACCCACTGAGGTGGGGGTGGTTTGTTCCCTGGACCCTGAAACTGGGAGAAGAGTGTAGGAAAGCTGCATGGCACCAGTTGTTTTTATTACCTTGAATCCAGGTTCAATGCTTGGAACTTCTGAATAGGCAGCAGGAACCCAGGGGAGGGTCAGCTGGGGGGGGTGGTGGGAATGGCTCACCTCAAGCTGTGTTTTCAAATGAAAAATCTGCAGCAACATCCAGGACAGGGTGTTGGGTGGTGGCTGGAAGTCAGGGTGGAGAACTTGCCCGGGTTTGGGGGACTGATTGAGATGACACGCAGTCTCAGGTGAGTTGTAGCTGTGGGAACAGTAAGGAGGGACCAGATGCTGCTGTGGAAGATTAGACAGGAGTTCTTCCTGACCCTTCCGCAGCTCCAGCCCTCATCCAAGATGACCAAGAGCACACGCATGGTGTTCTTTGGAACCTGGCTGGCACCGTCTTGTACTTGGCACAGGACTTTCTGTTTAAAATAGGCCTGAGGGGACTTCCCTGGTGGCGCAGTGGTTAAGAATCCGCCTGCCAATGCAGGGGACACGGGTTCGAGCCCTGGTCCAGGAAGATCCCACATGTCGTGGAGCAACTAAGCCCGTGTGCCACAACTGCTGAGCCTGCGCTCTAGAGCCCGTGAGCCACAACTACTGAGCCCGTGAGCCACACCTACTGAAGCCCATGTGCCTAGAGGCCATGCTCTGCAACAAGAGAAGCCACCACAATGAGAAGCCCGCGCACCACAATGAAGAGTAGCCCCCCCTTGCCGCAACTAGAGAAAGCCCGTGTGCAGCAACGAAGACCTAATGCAACCAAAAAAAAATTAAAAAAAAAAAAAGTCCTGAGACTTCTCACTGCCCGGTGGAATAATAAAACACAGAGCTGGTTTCTGGTGAGACCGTGTTATGTGTGGGTAGGTCGGTAAGGAAGAGCTGAGTTGGTAACCTAGGTGGTCATCAGACTTTGACATGTGAGGGACAGAAGACCCAATAACTGTGACAGGTCCGGGAAGGCAGGCAGGTAGCAATATCCCTAAAAACACTAAAGTAAGATTGCCCTACTTAATAGGCTACCCCTGTGGGCTGTCACCATGGGGTTGTTTCAGGGCAAATTCCCCTGTTGTGGATGTGTCTTTCACAGAGATTCTGCCTTTTCTTCCACAGTCAAGATGAAGCTCACTGTTCAGATGCTTTAGTGTCTTAAATTCAGACTATAGTAAATGACTGATAAACGAGACTTTCCTGAGAGAGCATTCTGAAGCAAAGAGCACTGGGCCACATGAAGGTATTGGGTTGCTGAGAGACAATGTGGAGGAGAGAAAGGATGCAGGAAGTGGAGGCTGGGAACTGATACTCAGAGCTCCCTGACCTCAAGCCTGTGTTTAGGTCTGGGTTTCCCTACAGCTAGAGCTATTCTACCTATTCAACCCATTGTTAATGGCCATTGTTGGTTCTGACTGGTTGAATGTCAGTTCTAACTTGTTGGACATCTATTCTGATTGGTTGAGTGTCCTTTAAGATTCGTTGGGTGTCTCTTCTGATTGGTAGTTCTGAAGTGCACCGTAGGAGGCTAAACCCCAGTGGTAGGAACAATTCTTGGGTCCCAAAAATGTGGAAGACAAACACAGGATGGCCAGTCCAGTCCTGTTGCCTCTCTGGGGCCCATAACCTTAGGTCTTGACCAACCTATGTGTGAAACCTGCTGGTCTTTGTGACACCTGACCCCTTCATTCCTGGGAACTCTCTTCCTCTTTCTCATGGTCCTCAAAGGCACTAACCTCTCTCTCTTCCCTCAGCATAACCCTTGGGGCAGAGACTGTGGTGTCCCACTCAAGTTCCCCCAGCCCTCATCATTCCCAAGCCCCTTCCAACTGCAAGTGTGCATAGACTCTGCCTTCCTCTGGCCTCTGCGGCCTCCTGGCCTGCTCACAGGGCAGATTGAAGTACTGGGCTGTTAATGACCCCCAGGAACAGCCCTCAACCAATGATGGATGGGATTTGGTGGATAAATATCCCTCTCGACTGGGATATCTCAGAGACATTGTCTACACCATCTCACAGAGCTTCCCGGTGGGCGTGAGCTCCAGTCACCCATGCTGGTAACCTGCCCATTTCCTGCCCTCCTTCACTTCCCCTCACTCCTACGGTGCTGCTGACAACACCTCCCAAATGGGCACTGAGGTTCTTATCTCAGGGTGTGTTTTAGAGGCTCCCACACGCAGGCACCCTCCCAAGGACACCATGTTTCAGGGAAACAAAAGGTGAGTGGGGTACAGGCAACTCTTGCTGTTTTCCCTATAACACGACTCTCTGAAGTCTGGAAACAAGGAAGGCATGACTGCTTTTCTGGTACTCAGAGGAGAAAAACACAGTGAAAGCCAAACACAAACTAATAACACAATAAATGACCTTGTCCCAAGTTCAGCCATGTTTGAAGCCAGCCACTCCTCGACTTCCTTATTAGGCAAGTCAATACTTTCTTTCAGGGTGTGTGTGCCTGCGACTCTGAGTTGCATTTCTAAGACCTGCAGCCACAGAAGTCCCACTTCATTGACGATCTCAGCTTAAACACCTCACAGGAGCCTTCCCTGGTCACCCTGGGCTGTGGTCTGTTTGTGTCCCCCTCTTCCCCCAGTTCATATGTTGAAATCCTAAACCCACCCAATGTGTTAGTATTAGGAGGTGGGCTTTGGGAGGTGATTAGGTCACAAGTGTGGAGCCCTCATGATTGGGCCTAGTGCTCTTATAAAAGAGACCCCCGAGAGCTCCGTCACCCCTTCCACCACGTCAGGGCACAGTGAGAAGTTGGTCATTTACAACCCCGAAAAATGTTCTTGCCATATCCTAGCCATACTGGCTCCCTGATCGTGCACTTCCAGCCTTAGAACTGTGAGAAATAAATTCCTGTTGTTTATAAGCCAAAACAAACAAACAACCCCAAACTGTCCTATTTGCTTGGAATCTCTAATGCAAAGTAAAAAAAAAAAAAAAAATAATCCTCTCTCCCCAGCACTAACAATACTTCCCTGTGGTCATGAGTTTATCACATCTCTGAAGACCCTACTTTCTCAGCTACTAGTGTGAGGTGCTCAGCCCTTTGCATCCTCAGACAGAATCTCTTTTAAGCTCCGCTTCCTCTAATGATTAGATGACATTAAAGCAAGATCGAAGCATCTGCTGTGAACACACCTCGGCAGGTGCCTCGGCCCTACCAGGGCAGACCCCTCCCCAGCTGACAGGCTGTTAACTGTGAACGTGGAGCGATCAACACACTCTGTGTGCAGCGCTGCTGCTGCTTTGTGGAATCCGCTTTTGATGGAGACAAAGCCGCTTGTCTTCAATTCGCTTCCTTAAACCTCCCTGGACCTTTGAAGTTAGAACCAGCAGCAGTGAGGATGAGGCAAACAGTGCTGCAAAGTTGGGAAAAACACAGATGTAAACCATCCCTCCATGATGAATTTGAAAACCCATTTGAAAAACAGAATCTGAATGTTTAGTCGGACTTCTGTTCGATTTCCTCTTGATGCCTCCATTTGGGGCATCCTGTCATGTCAAGTGCAGGAGGCGGGGAAGCAGAGGTCATCCCTTGTTGGGGGCCAGCAGATGCTCAGGAGGTATGGAGACACGTGTGGAGAGCTCATGTCCGTGTGCAGCTCATTCTAGGGACCTCCCTGTCAGTGGTTAAAGGAGGCTTCCTCCAAGTTTTGTTCGCTGCTCTTCCACGGATTCATGATGTGCAAGCTCCTCCCCCAAATCCCAAGTGCAACCAAGAATGAACGCTTTCTCCTTACTTGTTCTGCTTCCCTTTCTTTTATTTTCCCTTCCCTTCTCTTTCTCCTTGCGTTTTCCATTTTCCCTCTGTATTCATTTGCCAGGGCTGCTATAACAACATACCACAGATGGGCTGGCTTAAACAGCAGACGTTTATTTTCTCACAGCTCTGGAAGCTGGAAGTCCAAGGTCAAGGTGCTGTGGGTTTGGTTTCTCCTGAGGCCCCCCCCCACCTTGGCCTGAAGATGCCATCTTCTCCCGTGTCCTCACATTTCTTCCCACTGTACTGCTGCATACCTGGTGTCTCTTCCTCTTCCTACGAGGACACCAGTCCTACTGGATTGGGGCCCACCCTTATGACCTCATTTAACCTTAATTATCTTTTAAAATATCCTATTTCAAAGTACAGTCACAAACTGAGGTACTGGGGGTTAGGGCTTCAATATATGAAATTTGAGGGGACCCAATTCAACCCATCACACCATCTTCTCCATTCTGTAGCCAGAAATGGTCTTGCTTAATCAAGTTACATGGGTTTGAATCTTGGTTTTTGCATTTATAAGCTAAATGACCTGAATAATTTGCCTGACCTCTTTGAGCTTCAGTTTTATTGTCTGTGAAATGGGAATATTAATACTTCATGGCAGTGTTGTGAGGATGAAAGGGGACAAAACACGTGGAGAGCCTGGCCCGGCACTAGGTGGGGGTGAGGTGCACACTACGTGTCTTCCCCTCTCTCACCCTTCCTCCTCCCGCTTCAGTGCCTGTGGCTTTAGCCAGGACAACTGACCGCCTCTACAGAGGTGGTCCAGGAGTGCTCTTGTGAGGCCCTGGGCTGCAGTGGCTCCAGAATGATAACAAACCTGGCATTCCTGATGAAAAGCCCGATTCCTCAGCCCTCCTCCCAGAGGCCAGAAGTGGGACTGGGAAATCAGGCTCTCCGGTGCTTGGGATGTGTTACCAGGTTTGGAAACTTCTGTCCTCAAGGTTACTGTTCTTTCAGATTTTAGGTTTAATTCACTTTACGGGATAGATACATTGGTTTGAAAATTATCATTGACGTTAGCTCCTATTTTTGTAATAGATTGTCATATAAAAGATGGTTTCTCTGCTGCGCACGGATGCGTGTTTCTGGCACAGTCGACCACTTCAGTTCCCCCATGAAGCTGAAAACAAAACAGATCTAGAGATCTGGTCTGAATCAACTGCTATTTCAACTGCCTTACAGGGGCCTGCACGGCTGTGGTCATGACTTCTTACACGTGTCTCCATGTTCTTAGGTCCGCTGGGTAAGCTCTGCTGGTGGCTCAAGACAGTGGTTCTCAGGGACAGAGTCAAGAGATGAAGGTTAACGTTTCTGGATCAGGAAATAGAAGTTTAAGTACATCTAAAAGTATAAAGGCAAACCTAGAAGAACAAATAAGATTATACAACAAAAGTCCAGCGGTACGGAGAGTGGGGATGAAGCAGGCAATTTAAGGGCAGTGATTTCCCATCTTTCATAGTGGGAATGTCAGTGGATATTGTCCAAAGTTGGTAAATTAAGAAATGGAGGTACAGTGCTCCCTGCTATCTGAATATTCATTATGCTTGTCTCTGTACTTATGAGGTTGTGTAAGGAATCAAAAGTTGTCAAAGTATGCATATATGAAAAAACGATATAAATATTGGTAAAATTAGTTCCTACTAAAACATCTTCCCTTCTTGACACTTGCAGTTATCTGCACCTATTACATTAATTCAATCAATTGCAAACCTTAGGTAAGATGTAGGAGTTTATGTAAACTCTAAAGTGATACAGAACAGCTTCGTGAATAACACTCAAAGTCAAGGACAAACAAGGACTTGGTGGAGTGAGGCCAGTTAACAACTGAGAAGAGAAAAGCTGAACAGAATGACAACAGTGCAGTCATTCATAGGAAATGGATTTGAATATCACACAATAAAGAGAAGTGCTTGGAATTTATGAAGTCTTCAAATGCTCTTTGCAAAAATGACCATTCTGTGATTAAACAGTGAAAGTCAAATACGAAACGCACCATGTCTTATCCTGCTATTATGCAATTTTGTCTGCAGAATTACTCCCCAAACCCTATAAATGCTTGATTTATTCTTTATTCTTTCTAAGAATTAGTGCATAGTTGCCATTATAGTAAAAGTTTAATTAAATAAAATACATTTATTTTTATCATTTTAGTTTCAGTTTCCAAGATAATCTCCTAATCACCATTTACTGTGAAATTTTGATCTCCATTTTAAATGGGTTCACTTTAAGTGGCTTTTTTTCCGGTGCCAATTGTCCTTGGATAATGAGGACCTCCTGCCTAAGTGTATGATTTAGAGGGACGATTATAACCAAGCATTTACAACAGAAAATAGTTAAGAGAGTGGATACCTCTGTGGAATGGGGTACAGAGACCGAGATGAGACTGACTTTTATTTTTGGTTCCTTAATTTTCTGTACTGTTTTAACTTTTCTCATTATATTTTATTTTGCTGAAGATACATACTACATTCAAAATTTGATTTTCTTCTTATTGATAAAAACGTCTCAGTGATGTAATTGGTAAAAAAGGCCATGATGTGAGGTCTAATGTGGGTCCTTGGATATGAGTTGGTGGCAGACATTGTTGGTGCCCCATCTTTATCCCCTCAACACTTACTGTTCCTGCCCTGCACATGCTGGCAGCTTCCTACAGGAGCACCCGTGGCTCTGCCTGAGGCTGTCTTTGGCTGCTAGACCCAATCCTGGGGCAGGTGCAACGTGCAGGGGAGTTGGCGCCTGAGAGCAGTCGTCAGCCAGGATGGGTGGGGCTGGAAGTCAATATCCTGGCTTCCACCCCATATGCATGGGCCAACTCTGAGGTACCCTCTACGGCATCCCCAGAGGTCAGCAAGGGTGAGCCCTGGCTGCCCATCGTGGCTATCTGCTGGTTAACACGTCCCCTCCTGGGTTCCTTCCCTTTCCCACTCCATACTGGTGCTTCTTGGCATTACCTCCCAAGTTAACTTCTTGCACTTGAATCCTCATCTCAGAGTCCGCTTTGGGGGAGCCCAATCCCAGACATAAGTTCTAGCGTGCGTAGCGGGAAGATTAACTGCCTTCCTCTTTTGAGCAGGGGAGGTGGGTTGAGGAGATTCTGAGGAAGTGAGCACTTTTGAGAGGAGCGAGTGGAAGGAAAAAGCCTTCCAGGAACTCAGCCCCACCTCCAGGCTCTCGTGGGGCAGAGGGGCTGGAACCATGCTCTCCCGGGCCCCTCACTCCTTTGTTGGAGGGGGCTAGTAGAATGATAACACCAAGAGGAAAGGGCCAGAAGGTCGTCCTCCTTCATTCTTTCCACTGCTTTTCAGTGGGTATGGAGCCCACTGCTGCTGGTAGCACCAAGGAACACAGGAGCCCAGGCTGGGAGACCCTGGGTCTGGATGCCATGCATAGGTGTGTGGGTTAGTTCTCCAGGATGGAGAAGAGGCCACAAACCTGCCTTCCAAGTCATGTGCTGTTCCACATAGATTTGAAACGTTGCTCACATTCTTGTAAAGCCCTTCTCAAACATGTGAAAAAGGACAACATGTAAAGCCAGCTATTCAGGTCCCATTTTCCTGAGGAAGCAACAGGATTTTAGAAATGAATAGAGGGATCTTGTTTGTGACTGTTTTGACCAATAGAGTGCAGTGGAGGGTTCTCTGTGCCCACTTCCAGGCCCATCCTTAAAAGACTGCAATCCTCTACTTTCTCTCTCTTGGAAGTTCTCTCTCAGGGCTTTGCGGTACCTAGCTAGTCCAGCCCAAGCTCCTGATTCATAAAATTATGAAATCTAATAAATGGCTGTTTAAGCCACTAAGGTTTGGGCTACTTTACAATAGATAACTGAAATCAGTATGTTGGATCAAAGCCATGACATTTAGAACCCACTTTTATTAGTATTCTGTAAATCAATGTTCTGTTTAGCAAGAAATATATTTGGAATGATAATTTCCTTAAATGCAATTTATTATTATTATACTTCCCAGGTAAAAATTCTCAGACTTCCAACCATGTAATGAATCTCAATCAAAATTCTCAATTCCTTGTGTGGTAGATTGATTACATTAGTGGTCCCAAATGTTCATGCTTTGCAGGGTCCACACCCTTTGGTACCCCCCTCTCACACTGACTCTGGACTAAGCCATGTGTTCTGGGCTGAACTGTGTCCCCCCGCAAATTCATATGTTGAAGTTTTAACCCCTGCCCCAGTACTTCAGAATGTAATTGTATTTGGAGATAGGACCTTTAAACAGGTAAGTTAAAATGAGGTCATTAGGGTGGCTCTAATCCAATATGACTGGTATCCTTATAAGAAGAGGAAATTAGGACCCAGACATGCACTGAGGGAAGACCATGTGAGGACACAGGGAGAAGATGGCCATCTACAAGCCAAGCAGAGAGGTCTCAGAAAAAAACAACTATGCCAACACCTTGATCTTGGGCTTCTAGCCTCCAGAATTGTGAGGAAATAAATTTCTGTTGTGTTAAGATACCTAGTCTGTGGTACTTTGTTATGGCAGCCCTAGCAAATGATTACACCTTGTGACTTGCTTTTGCCAATGGGTCGGTAGTAATCTTTTTTTTTTTTACTTTAAAAAATTAAATTACAGTTAACATAAAATATTATATTGGTTTCAGGTGTACAACATAGTGATTTGATATTTTTATACATTATGAAGTTGTTACAATATTATTGACTATATTCCCTATGCTGTACATTATATCCCCATGATTTATTTATTTAATAACTGGAAGTTTGTAACCTCTTATTCCCCTTTACTTATTTCTTTTTTTTAAAATTAATTTTCATTGGAGTATAGCTGCTTTACAATGTTGTGTTAGTTTCTACTGTACAGCAAAGTGAATCAGCTATATGTGTACATATGTTCCCTCTTTCTTGGATTTCCTTTCCATTTAGGTCACCAGGGATGGTAATAATCTTTATGCCAAGAGGAAGGTTGAAAAGTGCTCGTAAATTTCTGCTTCTTCTCTTTTGACCCTGCTACTACTGAGAGAACATACCCAAGATACCCCCCTGGAAGGATGTGAGAGACACGTGGAGAGCCAAGACCTCCCAGCTGAGGTCAACCTGGACCATCCATCCCACGGCCCACATGCTGTCTGACTGCAGATGCGTGAGAAGCCCAACTAAATCAGCTAAGTCTGCTCACATCAGCACAGCCCCCCAGATGACCCAATGATTTGTGAGAAATGAGAAATGGGTGGTGTCTAAAGCTACAGTCTTGGCATCGTGTATTGTGCAGCATTATTGTGGCCATAGATAACTGGTATTCCCCATGCGAGGCCTTCACAGACTGCTTAGTGTCACCTCTCCCTCCTCTCCACTACCCTCTACCATCAGAACAGAACGAAAAACTAAAGTGAAGCCTCTGCAGCACACCTGCTTCTACATTCTCACCCACTGCTGAGACGCTCCCCTTCTGGCTGCCCCAGCCTGTTGCCCTGTATTGGCTTCCTGAAACATTCTGCTGAGCTTTCAAACCAAAATCTGACCTCTTCCAGGAATCCCTTCTCAGCCTTCTATCAATACAATAGTTCCCTGTCTCCCCCATAACCAATTACCACAAATTTAGTGGCTTAAAATAGCACACATTTATTCTCTCTCAGTTCTGGAGGTCGGAAGTCTAAACTCAGGATATTAGCAGGGCTGATACCTTTTTGGGGGCTTCAGAGGGAGCCATCCATTCCTTGCCTTTTCCAGCTTCTAGCGGTCACCCACATTCCTCAGCTTGTGGCCCCTTCCTTCATCTTCAAACATCCCTCTAACTTCTGCTTCTGTTGTCACATCTCTTTATTCTGAATCTGATCCTCCTGCAGCCCTCATATAAGGAGGCTTGTGATTACACTGGGCCCACATGGATAATCACATCTGTAAAGTCCCTTTGCCTTTAAGGTAATGCATTCGCAGGCTTCGGGGGTAAGGATGTGGATATCTTTGGGGGCCATTATTCAGCCTCTATTTTCTGCAAGGTAGTGGTGCTCTGAATCTCCCCTGAATGTCTCTATATCTGAACAAAATGCTTAATGTTGCACTTGATAAGCAGGCCGAGATTGTTTAGAACTCCGTATCCACTATTAGACAGTGAACTCCACAAGAAAGAATATTTTGCGCATTATTCATTTTTGAAACCATGGCACTTAGCATAGACCCTGGCACAGGGTAGGAGTTCAGAAAAGATTTCTAGATGTTTAATATACATGCAACCTACAGTGTCCTTGTGTATAATTGTGTATGAGAAGTATGTGTGTCTCTACATAGATAGATGTACGTAGACATTTATAATATTATTTGTATATAGTGTTTTTGAGGGAATGAGTGGGAAACATACATATTGGGTGAATAATACTGATTTATTTAATCACCAAGTGAGATCAAAGAAGACTTTCTCCTTAAAGCATGTCTTTTACTTTCATACTTCCGTTCCTACATTTTCCATCTTAGAGTGACCCAGACCACACAGCACACACAGTGGATTCTCACACGCCCTTTCCATGGCATCCTTGGGGAGAGAATGAATGCTTTCATCCTCTTTGTTGGAAGGGTGGGAGATGAAGCCCAGGGTGGCTGAGTGGCTGGACAAGCTGTGGAGGGGTGAACACAGTGCGGGGGCGGCCTTCCCAGGCCAGTGTTTGCCCCCCTGGATGCCACGATGAGTGGTCAGCCTTGTATCCAGGTGTACATCATTACCACCCCCTCCTCATTTGCATCACAGCTTTGGGAAGAATTATTCCTTTGACTGGAAATTTTCCATGCTTGATCTGTATTCAAAGGGAGAGGAAAGATAAAGATCAAAGAAAAAAATATTCTCTGCTTTGTAGCTAGATGGGAGGACCGTTGTGTGTGTGTGTTTAATATGCAAACAAAGAAAATAAATGGTATTTCTCTTCCTCATAGATAACAGCAGAATATCTGGAAATTACAAAATGAAAACTTCCACGTGTTAAACTCTCCATGCAGAAACATGTGCCTATAAAGTTTGAGAAAAGGAAGCACTGGCATTACTCACATTTCTCAGGTCAACTGCCCCAAAGCTTCACGAGCATCTCAACAACATGATGGGCTCCGTCGTGTTACATATTTCTGTGCAACGGTGATGGGCTTCACAGAAACAAGGACAGGATGGAGAAGAAGAGCAACTTATTTTTAGTTGTCCCAGGCTCATCGAAATGAGGCCAGGACTCCGAGAACCAGCTGGTGCTGGAGGGGAGAGTGGTGATCACTCCAGCACCCCTTCCAACCCTTCATCGTAGGAGAGCTTCTCCACAGAGCCATCTTTCTCCATCAGCCATCTTATCACTGAGAAGAAGGAATGGTGGTGTGGTGTTTGCAACTTAGTGACGATCCCTGACGTTGAAACAGAAGTCTGCACTCATTCAATCTTAGTGAAGACCATCTTTAAGGCAGAGCAGGCAGCATCATTGCTCCAAACTTTCTAAACAAGGACCCAGGCTCGCTCTCTTCTATACTCACTTCCTAGTTGATACAACCCAACTCTGATCACTCCATAGGGCAAAAGGTCAGTTCGGCTGCCTACCTGTATTCATCTGGGTATCTAACCAGCACCTCAAACTTGCCACAGCCAAAATAGAGTTCTCCATCTCCAGCGTCCTATCTGTTTCTCCCCTTGGCCTCCCTATTTCAGTTAATGGCCTCACCACCCACCTTGTTCAAGTTCTTTCTTTCCCCTACCCCTACCCTTATTCCCAATCGTCACAGATTCAACTCATTAGCAAGTTGGCTCAGTGATACCTCAAAAATAGCAAAATGGTCCACGTTGCTGCATTTTCCTGATTCTGCCCTTGGCCAGGCGCCACCAGCTCACTCTGGAAGTACAGCAACAGCCCCCAGACTGGTGGTACTGCCCTCACTCCACTCCCCACACATAAGCCAGGGGAGTCTCTAAACACTATGAATCAGATGGTGGCATTTCCATGCTACAAACATTTTAAAGCTTTCCCTCCACACGTCAGAGTACAACCCAACCTGGCCCACGTGGCCCTGGCTGATCAAGACCTTGGTCACCCCCTGCCTCTCTCACACTCTCCATTCTTCCTTCTGTTCCAGCCACACTGGCCTTCTTTCTCCTACATCCCCTCCCTGTTCGCTCCCCACCTACCCCAAGGCCTTTGCTCTTCTTGCTCTTCTGCTAGGGCTTCCCCACCCTGAGATCTTTACAGGGTTGGTACTTCCAGGTCTCCTTTCAGGTACAGTCTCCTTGGATCTTCTGACCATCCAACTCCAGGGGCTCCCTTCAGTGCATTTCCTTGTTCCCCACAAACCGACTCCCCAGTGGAAACCCACGTTTGTGTGCTGAGCCGGGACTGTGGCTCACTGCCCTCTGCCTTCCCAGAACCAGCATGATGCCTGCACACAGAAGTGCTGACTGGGTCAGAAATGGAATCAGAAGTCCTCCTGGGGTGGTGACCCTGGATGGCTCTCAGAGTCAGAAGACGTGGGTTAAACCCCAGATCTACCTCTGACTGCCATGTGGGAGCCACTCATTTCCTCTGAGCTGCGGGGCCTCATCCACCATGTTACATTACAGTAACACCTATTATACTGGAGTTAATAATGTTTTATTTCATCTTGTTGCTGTGGGGATTAAATAAGATCACACATGTGACAGTCCTGGGTACACCACAGATAGTCATGGTGCATTTTCTGTCTCCTTCTAGGCTTATTTGATCAGAACACAAAGCTAACAGGGTGAGGACATCATGGATTTAATGTCTCATGAGCTGGTTGCAACTGGCTTCTTGGCCTCAGACTTACCTTGCTTATCATCTCTGTTTAAAAGCCATCTCAGAGTGCATGCCACAAGGCACCAGGTCTAACTAATAACACAAGTAGTCACGGTATCCACCAAGTTGTCGTACATATGCAGGACCTCAGCAAAGGGACACAGTGGCAAACAAGATGGGGTTTTACCACAGGTGAGAGAGAAATGGAAGTGGCATTACTGAGCAGCTATTCATTTCAGCTGATCTGAACACAGAATTTCAGTTTTCCCACGGCAGTCTGAGGAGGGGACATCACTGTTCTCATTTTACAGATGAGAAAACCAAGGCCAAAGATGATTGTGCAAAGAATATGCATGTTGTGAGGCCTTTTGGTATATGCTGCATAACTTTCAGAAAATTTGTTCTGATTTACATTGCCACCAGCAGAGAATCTCCCCTTGCTCTTGCAGAATTCACTTTTTGAGGGGCCAGGGGAGGTAAGCTTAACATCTACTTTTAATTAATTCTATCAATGTATGGGGAATTTAGCAGCTGGTTAATAGTAAGTAGTTAGAAAATATATTTTTCCAAGTTTAAAATAAGTTGTCTTGAGCAATCTCTAGCAACCTAAAACCATGAGAACATGTGTGAATGGCCAGAGCACTTTCCTGTAAAGCCTGTGTCAAGGTTATAGGGGATTTCCTAACAAAGTCTTCTCTTGCAAAGTGCATCTAATCTGGGACCTCCATGATCATATCTGGCCACTTTTATTCCTCTATAAATAATTGTGACTAAATACAATTTGATATAAGTAAAACTGAGCAAGTATACCCCGAAGTCTTCGCAAGTGGCCTTACTGCTTTGAGGGTCTCTGCCTGTCTAGACAACCCTTGTATCTGTCCCAACTGGGTTCCAGCCACAGCCTGCCATCAAGCCCATCAGTGGCTGTCCTTTAACCCCCCTTATGCAGGTCATGCTGCTCTGGAGATAAATAGCTTCACTTTTTTCTTTTTTAAAAAAAATTTATTTATTTTATTTATTTATTTTTGGCTGTGTTGGGTCTTTGTTGCTGCATGCGGGCTTTCTCTAGTTGTGACGAGCAGGGGCTACTCTTCCTTATGGTGCGCGGGCTTCTCATTGTGGTGGCTTCTCTTGTTGTGGAGCATGGGCTCTAGGTGCGCAGGCTTCCGTAGTTGTGGCTCATGGGCTCAGTAGTTGTGGCTCGAAGGCTCAGTAGTTGTGGCTCATGGGCTCTAGAGCGCAGGCTCAGCAGTTGTGGCGCACAGGCTTAGTTGCTCTGTGGCATATGGGATCTTCCCGGACCAGGGCTCGAACCTGTGTCCCCTGCATTGGAAGGCGGATTCTTAACCACTGTGCCACCAGGGAAGCTCCTAGCTTCACTTTTAAATGGATGCAAGCAGATGTAGGACTCAGCGTGTTAACAGGCTCAGTGTAGCTCCACCCTTTCCCCTCCCACCCTTTCCTGTTATCACTAGAAAGAGCAGCCTGTCATTGTACTGGTCAGCATGGGAGGAAACCATACACTTTCTGGTTCTACACAGGGCATTGGATTTAATAGTTCCTTTGGTTGCTATTCCTTGGCTCAAAATCACAATGGGTTTCTCTATTTCTTCCTTGAGCCCAATTGGAAAGAGTTTGCAAGACGTGGAGGCTGAAGAGGACATGTCCCAATAGGCCATTTTACCTTCTTTCTGGTCACAGGAGCTACATTTTCACAAGCAGAACGCTGGTTTTCCTCTTCAATCAAAGTGTTATGACACCAGATCCACTTCCCCTGGGTTGGTAACTTCTCGATTGTCCTCGAATGGAGCAATTGCTTTTCTTTCCATCTGCTGTGTTTTCTTCACCAGTTCTTGAGTTGTTTTTCCCTCTTAAAGAATTTCCAGCACATTGGTGGATCTTGCCCAAGAAAGCATGTTTCCTGCTAACCACTGGTCATCTAACAGTTCCTCAGGCAGGATTCTAGTTCCAAGATCCACTTTTTTTTTTTTTTTAAACATCTTTATTGAAGTATAATTGCTTTACAATGGTGTGTTAGCTTCTGCTTTATAACAAAGTGAATCGCAAGATCCACTTTTGTAGGTTGTTTCAAAATGCTTTTGGCACAGTCACTTATCAAATCCCCAAGTGGATTTCAAAACATAGTTCTTTCTTTTTTTATTAATTCAAAAATTTCTCTTCTGAGCTGCTAAAAAGTGTGGTTCCCACATAATAACATGTCCTTACGTATCTGTGACCCAATGCCACATTGCTGGCTTTGGCCATGGGCATTGATAGCTGCGGGGGTCCCATGTGTGCCTCACAGCATGGCTTCTGCAGAGCTAAGCCACAATTGCCTTTATGTTGAAGTTGGTAGCATCAATAAAGCTGCTTTAAACCATCGTGCTTTCCAGCTTCAGATCTCTGTGTATCCTGTTGTGAAGATATGCTCTAGCTGACGTGAGCGAGGCTTTGGATGATCAACCTGGACTCATTCTCAGAATTTCTTCAAGTTCTCCCTCCCCACAAAGCTCCGTCACAAGGTACTTTCACTTAGGCGTCTCAAACACTTGCTCCTGACATATGATGTGTTCCTGTTTCACACTTTTTAGGAAGCTCGACTTTCGTCCAAGTAACTTGATAGTGGAGCTTCCAGCCTGTCATCTTTTGCCCATTTAGTGGTCCCCTGAAACCTCAGGGACCACTTCAAAGTTCCCTTGTCCCAGTATTCTTCCAGAGGCACAGATTTCCTGAAGAGCTCCATCCCCCATCTTTAGTTGAGCAGATTTTCCTTCTGAAAAGTTCCCCTGAAACCATTATTGTTGAGGTGCTTTTCTCTTTGCATTTGAGGTTCTTAAGGGCTCTTCTGTGAGAAAGAAGTGTTCCTTTGATGGTTGGGAGGGCAATGAATTTGCTGACAAGGCCCCACAGGGATGGGATTGGGGGATGAGACTTGAATCTTCAGTATTTACCAAATCTTCCCCAGAGGACATGTCTCTGCTGGTAATTTTTTCTTCTTTTTTGTCTCTGTTGAAACTATAAATTTGGAACTATCCATGCTTGGTGTATCTGGCATTTCTTCCACCAATGGGAGGAAACTTTGTTCACAAGAACATACACAGAGCCCGTCTTTCTGAGCATTAGCAACGCTTGGGACATTTGGTGGATTTTCTCACCAAGCCCTAGCAGCCATTTCCTTAATTCTGTAACAAAAGCAACTTGAAAAGACAGGTGTTTCTGTTTGAGGAAGAAGGATAAGGTGAGTTGATGGCCAACTGGTGAGGTCCATAGCTGAATGTTGCGCTACACTCATTTTCTCACAACAGCAACTTCACTTTTAACTTTCAAAATGGTTCATGTCCCAAGATAGAGTGGGGGTAAGAAGGTGCAGGTGAAGGGGAGCTATCAGGGACCACCCCAAACATGGGACCCTGGGGAAAAGGTGTCCCAACATCTCTGTCCCAGGAGACACCAGGAGATGAACTAGATTAGAGAGACTCAGCCTGGTCCCTCTGCGGTGTCACCCTGATCCCGAGGGTCCTGCCTTTCCTAGCCCAATCTGCAAAGATGAGGGTGTAAAGGGGCCAAGTGCTTTAAGGTTAGGTGGCAGGGGCTGTTGGTAGAGTGATTTTCCTTAGAAGGGGCTCTGGGTAGGCAGATACCAAATGACATGGCATGATAGGGTTAATCAAGAGCATGGGTCAACCAGGGAAGGAAAAAGCTTAGAAAATTATGTATATATTTGTAAAGATAAAAGCTAAATTAAGGTTTAAGAAATGAAAGAAAACATGAAAATCATACATTGACTCTAGCCTTCAGGCACACAATTGGAAGAATTATATAATCTCTAATCTTAGGTCTGGAGCAAACATTTCAAGAACCAGAACGGTTTCAGTTGACAGAGAGCAGGGCTAAGAAAGAGTATGTGTTGTAAACAATACTTTGTTTTGTTTTATTGCTTCACTAAAGACCAGTCCCTTCTTTACCGCTGGAAACAGAGTCATTAATGCCTTTAAATCTAATTAGACCAGAGAACCAAACATCAGAAAACCCAGAACCCTTGATATCAGTCTTAACAAGGATTTTTTTGGATTTGACACCAAAAGCAAAAGCAACAAAGGCAAAAATGAAACAAACAAAAAACAAAAATAAGTGGGACTATATCAAACTAAAAGCTTCTGTATAGCAAAGGGAATCAACAAAATGAAAAGGCAACTTATGGAATGGGAGGAAATATTGGCATATCATATACCTGACAAGGGGTTAATATCTAAAATATATAAAGGACTCATACAAACTCAGAAAAAAATCCCATTAAAAATGGGCAGAGGATCTGAATAGACATTTTTCCAAAGAAGACATACAAATGGCCAACAGGCACATGAAAATGTGCTGAACATCACTAATCATCAAGGAAATGCAAATCAAAACCACAGTGAGCTATCACCTCACACCTGTTAGAACAGTTATTACCAAAAGACAAGAAATGAAAGTGTTGGGGAGGACAGGAGGAAAGTGAATGCTTGTGCATTATTGGTAGGAATGTAAATTGGTGCAGCCACTATGGAAAACAGTATGAAGTTTCCTTAAAAAACTAAAAATAGAACTACCATATGATCCAACAATTCCACTACTGAATATTTATCTGAAGGAAATGATATCACTATCATAACTGCAATTATGTTCATTGCAGCATTGTTTACAATAGCCAAGACACAGAAACACCTAAGCATCCATCAATGAATGGATGGATAAAGAAAATGTGATATATATATACACACAATGGAATATTATTCACCATTAAAGAAGAAAAGAGTCCTACCATTGTGACAACATGGATGGACTTTGATGGCATGCATTATACTAAGTGAAATAAGTCAGACAGAGAAAGACAAATACCATATGCTCTTATGTATAGCATATAAAACAAACAAAAAAGCACCCAACACACTAAGCTCATAGATACAGAGAACATACTGGTAGTTGCCAGAGGTGGAGGGGGGGGGGAGAGATGGGCAAAATGGGAAGGTGATCAAAAAGTGCAAACTTCCACTTATAAGGTGAGTAAACCCTGGGGATGTAGTGTACACCATGGTGACTATAGTTAATAATACTGTACTATATATTTGAAAATTGCTAAGAGAGTAGAGTTTTAAGTTTCTTATCATAAAAATTTGTAACTGCGGTGATGGAGGTTAACTAGACTTATTGTGGTAGTCATCTCACAATGTACACATGTATCAAGCCACTACATTGTGTACCTAAAGCTAATACAATGTTATATGTCAATTATATCTCAATTTTTAAAAAATAATAAGAAAAGAAAACCCAGAAGCAATTCAGGGAATCTATCCTTCAGGTTCTGCTCCTCTAGAACCAGACTCAGGTACCAAATTCTGTGTCAGTCAGGGTTCAATTAGAGCAGTTGGACCCCCAGGATAAGTACACGTATATGATTTTTGCAGTACTTGACTATGCACTCGTGGCTGCCATTTAAGTAGGTTCTGTGGGATTGCGGTCTTTGCATCTGATGCTGGAGCCAAGTCCCATGGGTGCTGAAGAAGAGAGGACGGTTGTAGCATGGGGAAGAGCAAGGACAAGCCAGACAACTGCAGAAACAGGAGCCTCGGAGGACAGACTGAAAACCATGGCCGTTCTCATCACCTTTGATCTTGGTGGCGTGGGCTCTTCATCAGGAAGCTCAACACACACACCTGGCCCAGGAGTCAGAGAAGCTGAAGAGGGTCCAGAGGAAGGAGAAGCCGCTGCAGGCCCGGCTGTGGCCTCATGCAGTTGAGGTGCACCAGCAGGCAAACCAGGAAGTGTGTGAGCTTCAACATGACTGCTGCTTCTCCTCCAGCCTCCAAATCTCCCACAAGGTCTCTTTTGTCTCCCGCTCTGACAGGAAACCTGGGATGAAGGGAATTTGGGGATGTGTGGTTCATGCCAGCCAAGGGGACACATTGCAAAACCCCTCCCAGCCAGAGTGGATTTCTTCTCAGCTTCTTGTGTGAACAGGCCTACGTTTACAGACTCTCCAGGGAGACTACAGGATTATTGATTTTTCTACTGGGAGCCGGTAGAGACAGGTAAGTTTCCTTGTGGATTCCCTTTGATTCTGGCTGATTTCCCCCTGCCCACCCTTTCACTGAGTTTGTAGCCACTTCAGGGGTCCTGGCTTTCTGCAAGAGTCTCATTTTCAGTGGACTCAAGGCCCAGGATCTTATTCCCATGCCCGTGGCTGTGAATTCCTGAGGCTCTGGGTCCCTGGCATCAACACTGGCTCTCACTCCAGTGTAGCCCCAGCTACTGAATTTGTTCTATTTTAAGCTTTCAGGTTTGGGGTTTTTGGCAGGGTGACGTGGGGTGGAGATGTCTTTTCTTTTCTTGTGAGTACAACGATGTGGTTTAAATTGTGTTTGATGAATTCATCCAACATTTGAGTGTTTTGTGATGGGCAGCTATTTCAGAATATCCAGTCCAACTGCGGGAAGTCCCTAAAATGAGATGATGTAGATATAGCGCCCAGTGTATGAAATGCCACATGGTAGACACTCAGGACATTTATTTATTTTATTTTATTTTAAAATTTATTTTATTCAGGTATAGTTGATTTACAATGCTGTGTTAATTTCTGTTGTACAGGAAACTCTTTCAGTTATACATATACATTCTTTTTTATACATTCTTTTCCATTATGGTTTATCACAGGATATTGCATATAGTTCCCTGTGCTATACTGTAGGACCTTGTTGTTTATCCATCCTACATATAATAGTTTGCATCTGCTAATCCCAAACTCCTAATCCATCCCTCTCCCTCCCCCCTCCCCCTTGGCAACCACAAGTCTGTTCTCTAAGGACATTTTTTTATTAATTACATAGACATTGGACTGTGCTGGGCAGTGGAAATATTGTGATAAACAAAATAGGTATTCTTTTTGCCCTCCTAGAGATTATATTCCAGTGTGGGATAGAGGGACAAGAAAGCAATTGTCAGATAAATGGAATAATTGCTACTGGAATATGTGTTATAAAGCAGTTGATTAAAAGACTGAGTTAGCAAATCAGAGATACATAAATATATAAAGATATATAGCAATATATATACAGATACAAAAATATAAAAATAAATGGCAATCCTTCCTTCCTTTCTTCCTTCTAATGAGGGAACAGAGTTGAAAAGAAGGGTAACACCTGAGAGCGATAATGGATGAGAACAGCATGGAAGAATAGATTAGGCCCCTCTTGTCTTGATGTCCGCTTATAAAGAGTCTCGGTTCTAACCCATTAGGTTGGCAGGAAGTTCAGTCTTTTCCTGATTTTCTTAGAACCCCCCATCACATCCCTTGTCCCCTAATTTTCTAAGAATTACATTTACTGGTGAGTCAGGCACCCGACGTTCCTCTGGGAGCCTGGGGGTCTGCTGCTGGTTGTTAAGGCTGGTGGTTGCAGCTGGTGTGACCGAGGATTCACAGGCCCACAAGTAGAGGAATTAAGAAGTTGTGCTTGTGTCCCAGTTCTGCTCTGACACAGTAAGGAGGATACATCACCTTTTGTGGTCCATTCAATCTTTACAGGTGTGTGTTTTAAAAAGTACAAAAAGAAGGCTACAAACCACACTAAATCCAATTAACTGTGTTAATATTTTCTGAACATTAAAATAGATACCTGTTTATGCATCTAGGTGTGGGTGCACACACATACGTACAGTAATAATTTCTGAAGGGTGGGATTATACTACACATATGTTTTTAAAAACAAAATTTCTTAAATTTAATATTGATTGAAATCATTAGGAAAGGCATCAGCTGGTTTGTGGGCCTGGAGCCCATGTCCCCCTCCGAAGTGCTGTTAAGGAGAAAAACCACAGGCCCAAGATGGTGTCCCTTGTGCTAAAGTTCATGATGCCAAACCTAGATTCAATACCAAACTTAATTGCAGTTACGACCTTCGCCAGAAATGTAATTTTAATCAACCAGTTTTCTGTTCAGCACCAACGAGGTCATTGGTCAAGTAGGTCCTCTCCACCCCCCGCCCCACCTCCAGAGGAAGAAGAGGCAATCTGCACGATAAACCCCGTGCTGTTCCCTACCCTCCAAAAAGAAGGTGTCCTGGCCCCAAATAACCTTTTTTTTGTTTCTTTTGCTAATGGCTTCCTTGCCCCACCTTCCTTTCTATAAAAGCCTTCCGTTTTGCACCACTCCCAGGAGCTGAGCGTCCTTCAAGTTGCTAGATTGGATGCTGCCCAATTCAGGAATTGTTGAATAAAGCCAGTTAGAGCTGCAAATTTACTCGCTGTATCTTGTTTTTGACGGTGTCCAGTGTGGGTTCCAGCACCTCAGCCCACACAGTGAGCTCCTCCTCTTGCCAGGTGCTAGTAGCTTGTGTTCTGGGTTACAAGGGCATCATCTGTCCCTTATAAAAATCAGCTTTGGTGGCTCCCAGCAACCACCCAGCATCGCAGCCTCATCAGAAGTGCACTTTCAGAAAGCTAGAGCCAATGGTCAGATTTTAGCCCCCTAAAGGCTCCTTCTCCAGGCCTTTGTTGCTGACTTGGGATTATTCAGAAGTTCCGAATGGCGAACCTCACTACTTTTGGATGTCCTTCCCTGTTAACTTTGGGTTTATGAGTTCCTCAGGCCTATTAGTTTACCATCAATTGCTTCCCTTCTGCTTTATCTCTAAATTTATCACTATCTGATCTTCTGGTGGCACTGCTCTCTGGTTTACAGGAATTGCTATGGATTTATTTTAATAATTTATATTTATTTTATTATTTCAGTGGGGGTTTTACAGAGAGAAAAGGTAAATATTTGTATTCAGTTGGGTATTTTGAATGGCAAGTCTCATTCTATTTTTATAGAATCTGTATCTATCTATAGATATAGATAGAACAATATAGAATATATAGAACAATGAGAAGAAAAGCAAGAATTATTTTTAAAAATTGTGAAAGGTTTTGAATTTTTATGGGTGCTCCTCCATTTATTAATCATGCTTCTGACCCTTTATCTTAAATACATTTACTAAATTGTTACCAGTATCTTTATTTTTTCAGGTGACATTATTTTTCTCTCTTTAAAAAAATTATTTTATTATTTTTTTCAGCTTTATTGAGTCATAATTGAGTCTCAAAATTGTAAGATATTTATTTATTTATTTATTTCTAACATCTTTATTGGAGTATAATTATTGTAAGATATTTAAAGATGATGGTTTGACAGACGTATGCCTTGTGAAACGTTTCCACCCACTGAGTTCATTAACACATTCCGGTGACTTATTAAGGATGTCCGTTGGCACTTGATGACACAAGGCTGGAAAAAAGTGCATGGGGGGCAGAAAGTTGGGTTGGGAAGTTGGTCAAATTTGGACTGAGAATTTGCTACATCTGTTTCTTAATCACCCTGGGTTGACTGTGATAATTTTAAAGTTGTTTGGGGAACTCTAGGAACTGTCATTTTCAGACCTCGGGTTCTGGGCTGGATGCTTTCTTTGCCCGTCCACATCTACTCTCCCCGGCTCTCTTCCTAATGATAATGAACCTGACAGAACAAATGGGCTTCCTTGCCGTCCAGCTCCCTCTTGGATTCAGCTGATGGAGTTGGAGGGCGGAGAGTGAGGTTGGGATATTTGTTCTCCTGGATCCCTGCTCCTGTGGGCTGGCTGGCCTTGGATGGCTGTGCCCTTTGACAGAAGATTGCAGCTCCTCTCAAGATGGCATCCTCTACAGGATTTTCACCTTCTGGTTGGTAATCATGCCTTCCTCTCTTCCCTTGAGTCCTGAGTGTCTAGTTACAGTGACACTAGTTCCAGGGGACTGCATTATTCCTTGTGGTTTCCCTGCAAAATTTTAAATAGTTCTTTGATTTAATATTTCTTGAATTATCCTAACTTGAGCATGTCATCTCTTTCCTACTGGAACCTTGACTGTTACACATCTATGAAAAATTGTCATTAATTAAGCATGCTATTAATGACCTAGTTCTAAGAGGACTAAGGGAAATATATGACACATTTTCACATTTCAGTGTGTGCAGTCTTGATATTACCCTCTCTTTGATTTTTTTACAAAACTTGTGATCCTGGACAGGCAAGCAAAGCCTCGACTACAGCTGCAGAAGAGACAGATCAGCATTGAAATTTCCAATTTGGGGTAGGAATTCCTTCCTTTCATTACTCCTCAATCATCCATAATGTATAGTACATGTAAGGTACTTCTAGGATACTTAAAAAACCCTCTTTCCTCCCATGCTGACTGGCTTACAGAGAGCCAAGGGGTCTTCTCAGGGAAAGCATAGATTCCTGGTGTTCAGTGATTTAGGCTAAATTACAGCTGCACTTATATTGGCAGGTGAGTCTGGGAGATGCTCCGATCAGCAGGAATTTAGCTTAAGGGAGTGACTTCCCCTTACCTGGTGGACAAAAAGAGTTCTCACAGGATTGTACAAACTGGATTCCACTGGCAGGTCATGGGCTCCTTAGGGCAAGGATTTTAGTTGATTCACTCTGTACTCCTAATCTCACAAGTATCTGGCAAATAGAGATGCCCAGTCAATGCCTGTTGAATGAGTAGGGTGGACTCAGGGATCCAGGGAGCTCGGGAAGCCATCTCTTCATTCCTCTGCCTCTGGTGAGCTGCCAATAAAGCAAAAAAGCTCTCCAGTGTGAGTGAGGATGGCCTTCCAAAGCTTATTTATCCACACATTTAAGATCTTTCTCTAACTGAAGGCTACATAATTGCAGGTTAAGCTAATTTTATTGGACATAAATAAAAATGAATGGTAAGACCCTTATAACAACTGTTTTTATATCTCAAGGCATTCAAACCTTCTCTGGCTTCTTTCCCTTTCTTTTTCTTTGTGGACTAAATTATCCCAATTTCTTAAAAATTTCCCAGGACTCAAACTCAGAAGAGTATGATGAAATTGGCTAAAGACATTTGAATTTATACTGTACCTGGTCTGGGGACTATGTTTCCTAGAATTATTCTGTTTTACGACAGGTCAGCATATTTTAAGAATCAAAATGATTCAGAAGCTAGTCATTGAGACTGTGTTGCCTCCTGTAGCCTCCTCATTTCCCTTCAGTAGTGTTAGGGCAGATGGATGGCAAGAAAGGGATTCATTGAAGGTAAATCTTTTAATCCAATCTGGTATTATGGGTTTTAGAAAGTAATCCAGAGAAGTGGTGGCATCAAACTATGCATGTAGGTAAAGGGGTTTGGGTCACTTTATATTCTCAAATCATAGGCAGGTTCATTCAATTTCCCACAAAGGGAAAGAGAGGAGTCAGACCTGGAACGAGTGAAGTATGATTATTTTTTTCTGCAAATGTGTATCAGCCAATCTCTTAAGTAAACTGGAACAGAAAAAACAGAGGAAAAATAAGTGAAGCTTCCCTTTTAATCAACTGAGCTGAATGAGGGGCTCTGAGCAACCATCAGCAAAACCAGCCTAGATTCCTAAGAGAAGGGGTGAAGAAAGCACGCACTGATTTTCTGGCCCCTGTCTGACTGGAGGGCTTGGAAACAATCTGAGTGGCTGTGGTAACTACTCACCTCCAAGCCCGCGGTGTTCATGGTCCTAATGGTGGAACAGGAGAGCCTCAGGGCAGGAGTCTTCAGCAGCTGCCTTAGGATCCCATTCACCCAGTGCACAGAACTTAATTAAAAGATAGACTGAATTATGACCTGCCTCTAGATTGAGGTGGAAAATAATTTATTTTATAAACAGTAGACTCTGGATTTACATCATAGTTTTGGATAGAGCTTGGGATAGAAGGAGAAGCTCTAAAAGTCTAGGTGTCTGCTGAAACCAGGGCTCTTGCTCTGCAAAAGAAGGGGGTGATTCTTTGGAGGGGACAGGCACTCTTAGACAGGAGGGCCAGAGAGAAAGGAGAAGGGGAAAGAGGCAAAGAGGCTGGCAAGGTAGGATCAGGGTCCAAGGGCCTGGAGCTGTCAACAGATATTTTAGTAATGATGATGCCCAAAGCCTGAGTACAGGTTGTGTATGGACCACATCGCACATCTAAGGAGAGCAATTCACTTTGCAGGTATGAATATTTGAACTTGAATATTTATTATGATGATTATCCACCAGATGTCAGTAAAGCATCTAATTCTAACAACATAGGAGGGTAAAGGCAACTTTCCAACAGACAAAATTGTCTCAAGGAAGGGGTGCTTTAAAAAAATTTGCACAAAGGAATAGTATGTGCTAGCAGAGCCCTGATTCTTGGCCTTCTTCCACTTACTATTTAAAATATCTCCCTCTTACACTTCTCCCAAAAGATAAAGACAAGAAAAAAGAAAGAAAACACTCCCAAGTTTTCTACCCTCCAAGAAGCCATCATATCCCAAACCTGCAAAACAGCCTAACCAAATGGAACACAACTTTTATTGTACTCAAGTGCATTAGATCCATTTTAAGAGCTTTTCCTATGTTTCACTCATAATACATCAGGCGTCACTTTGGGTATTTACAGTATGTATTCTATAATTATCTGTGTTCATGTCTGCTTCTCCTCGAAAGCTGTAAACCTCTTTTAAATCAGTAATTTATATTTTTATTTAAATTATGCATATTTGTAGTTAAACTTAAGTATTATCAATAGTATTTGGCTTATAATAAAAGCCAGCAGTCACCTACCCTACCCCACCCCACCCTAGTCCTACTAGGACTACTCCTTGGATGTACCACTTTCACCTCTTTTTCCTGTTTCTTTGGCTATCTACATCCATACATCTAAATACTTTGCTTCAATGTCTATTTCTTGATTAATCAGATTTTTCATTGCCTTCTTATTGCAGTGGTTGAATATATGAGTCAGGCTAAGCAACGCTAACTGATATAATAACCTCTCCATCATGCTAGCTTAACACAATAAAGGTTTCTTTCCAATGTAGGTCATCAAAGGAGATGAGAAGATGTTCTCCACATCTTCAGGGACTCAGGGTCCTTTCATCCTTTGATGCCACCATCTTCAATATGTGGCCTCCAAGTTCCCCTGGAACAGGAAGAGAGAACAAAGGATTAAATGTGAGGGATGTGGGGCAGTTGGGAAAGAGTGGTGTTTGGAGAAGCAAAGGGAAGAAAGTGTATCAAGTTGGAGGAGTGATAAATTTTGCCAGGTAAGGAAAGAGAGAACTGACTATTGGATTTAGCAAGAAGGATGTCATTGGTAACCACGCTAAGATTGTGGGATGAAAACGTGAGTGGAGTGAGCCTACAAAAGGGAGAGGAGTTGGGATAAATGCAGAAGCATTGTAAAATGGTTTTGCAGCCCTTTCATGTGGAGAAATAGGGAGGGAGGGAGCTGAAGGAGTGAGGAGAGTTCAGCTAGTTTGTATGCTGATGGGGGGTGACCCTGTAGAGAGGATAAATGATAGGGTAGGATGGGGGGAGAATTCTGGAGTGGTTCTCTGAACTAGCTCACAGCATGGGGAGCTTTACAGCTGGAAAGCGGCCTTCAGTCGCAGGAAGGAAGGGCACATGGTGTGAACGCTGCAGCAGGTGAAGGGGGAGACGTGGTGATGGGAGTTTGGGAGAGTTTTTCTTGGAACATGAGGCGAGGTCATTAGCTGAGAGTGAGGATGGGGGTCCGCTGAGAGGGTGGTTTTAAACTTTATTTCTTCTTTTTGAAAAATTAGTTTTCAGTCACTGTAGAGCGATCTGGGGAGGGAACACAGGTGTTCAACCTGCCATATTTAATAGGAAGCCCAATTATAAACTACTTAAAATTCCAATCCTACTCCTTTGCGTCTGTCAGGGTCTGAACCAGTAAACTCTCAATAAATGTTTGTGCAGCTGAAGTGAATTTTCTTCGTGGTCACAGTCAGCTTTTCCATTTAAAAAAAAATGTTTCTTCCTTATCACTTCCACAGACTTGAGAAAATTAAAGATTAACCTGTTAAAGACAGCTTCTCCACCCTTTCTTGCTGGGTGTTTTTGTGTTTGGGTTGCCTGTGTTTGCAGGTGTGCACGCTGTTGATACACATCTTTGCAGAACATGGAGGGTCTGAAGCGACCTGGTAGCCAGCAGTTTGGGAACCTTGTTAGTGGCAGGTTGTCTCAGGGTGTGGCCAGCAGCATCCTGCCTGAGGGTCAGAGCCAGGCCTCTGTGCTTCTGGGATGGGATGCCAGATATGGGTGCTTGTTCTATGATCTGGAGAAAGTAGATTGAAGTGCCACCACTCATGTTTTTGAATTGAGATTTAAAGCATTTATAGGACAGCAAATTCAGAGGGTGAGGGAGCTGGTTATTGCCATGAGAGAGGACAAGTCTCCACTCTGTGAGCTTCAGACATTTACTTAAAAACAAGAAGAACCTACATTTATGGAGGTTTATTTAATCCTGATGACTTCTGTTTGAGTATTATTATCCTTATTTTACACATAAAGACACTGAAGCAGGGAAGCTCAGTGACTTGCTGAGGTCAGACAGTTAGAAGTGAGAGGTGGGTTTTAAACCAAGATGCATTGGCTCTGGAGCCCAAGTTCCTCTTAACCTCTGTGCTGACTCCCAGAGCCTCTATTTTCCTACCTTTCAAATGGGAATACCTTGCAGGGTCATGCTGAGAATTAAATGAGATAATGTAATACCTTGCAGGGTCATGCTGAGAATTAAATGAGATAATGTATATAAAGTATCCGGCATATCACGGGAACTCTATAAGAGTTTTGTTAGTACTTAAAGTTGTTTTTCTTTTCTTTCTTCTTTTTTTTTTTAACAAGAAATATATACAAAGATGTTAATATTATCTGGTAAGAAATACACAGAAAAGCCCACTGATCTGCATAGTGATTGTTCTTATAGTTCTTTCCATTGTGTATAGTTTCAGGAATTGGTTTTTGGAGAATAAATTACAACTACAATTTATCTTGTATATTTTATTATTCCAATAAAAGCTCACAGTTCAATGTTTTTTTTTTAAAGGAAAGAAAACCTAATAATATTCAGAATAAAGTACTCCCTGATATTTTTCTCAGTTTTCGTAAAGCATTTATTTGTCCACTACAAGTTCCTCATTTTTTCATTAGTAATCTGGAGTATTGGCAAGACCAGAACCATTTTCAGCTGAAAAGTCATAAAATAAGATCACCAAACAAGGGGAACATATTTTAAATGAGGACTTGTAGGTTTCTTCTTTACTCAGCTCTTTTATTATTAATAGTAAAGTGAGTGAGAGACAAGTTGTCAGGTAAAGACCATGAATGTGGGTCAGAAGACCGGCACCTATCCCAGCTCTGCCTCTTACTGGTCGTGAAATCTTGGGTAGGGAACCCAACTTCTCCATGGTCAATTTCCTTATTTGGAGTTGGAGATAAAGCTTTCCTAAGTACAGTCCCAGGAACATTGGTTCCATGAGATATTAGTAGGTGACAAAGAAGAAAGGGTTTCATGGTCAAATACATTTGGGAAATTCTACATTAGGCAATCCTAGATTAGACAAAGTATCTTTATCATGGGCCTTCTCAGGGCCTTTGGTATGTTAATAATACTTAATTTCCAAGAAAAGGATGTGGTATTGTCTAAACTTAATTCATCACAGAATTGCTTTGTCAAAGAATATCTCTCACACTAGGATTATACATACATATATATATAATACATCTAATATATATAATAAGTATATATATAAATGTAAATATATGTATATATAATGTAAAACTTTTTACAAATGTTAGTAAATGATAATCATTAACTATTCAGCCATTCATGTAATAAAGAACCAAGTAAATATCTCTTAACTAGAAGATTTGTCCCCATAATTTCTCTGTACATTGTACTGCTGGGAAACACTACTGTTAAGTTATTGGTGCAATTCTTATTGATCCCTAATCTTCACTCATAATCCCTTCTAAGTTTAAATGTTCTTACTATGGAATATAGGACTCATATATTAGCATAACTCACTATATGCACACCTATATGTGTATATATATGTGTGTGTATATATATATATATATATATATATGATAATGATCACAAAATTGCTTTCCTTTGTCTCAAATCTGAGATGCTTATATCAAGAACGATTTGTGACTATAGAAGACATGAACAGACACAAGTAAAGGCCCCTAAAGTGTAGGGTAGGTATGAGGAAGATGACCTATTGTGCTTTTATTGTTCTTGAGAGATTGAGAGTCTATCAGGTAAAGGAATGGTTCATTATGTATCGAAATGTTGCCTAACTTAATCATCCAGTAGTTTTGGACCAGCGATATGGTCTGTGCTTCTGCTCTCTTGTAAGATTGCCAGAAGAATCACGAGGTGACAGATAAACTACCGGCCAGGATCATTTTTTATTACTGCTTTCCCTCACCTCCTTCTTTTTAGTAAGGGAAGTTTTGAGTTAAAATGTGAATAAAAAAATAAAACCATAGACATTAATTTGCTGAATTCTGAACCAAATCAATGTACAAGATGATCCATTTTGGGTGTAAAACAAGGATTTCAAACTTTGATCCTTTAAAAATTATATTTTTGTGTGTATGTTTCTCTTTGTATATAAATATATACGGTAGTATAACATTAATCTATGAAAATAAATATTTGTTGTGCAATCAAAAGAATTTTAAAACTCTTTGGTCTGACTTTTGTAACTTTGTTCATTTCCATGAAATTTTATAACTTGAAGGTTTTTAATAGAAGAGTGCTGCATGTAAAAGTATTTAATGTCTTGAGTCACATTCTGGATATGGATATAGATTGTTTTAATTTACTGTTGCCCTCAGGTCTATAGGTTCCCATGCCCTGACACTAAACACACATTATTATATGCCTAGTATTATTATTTTTCTCTCTTCTCCCTCACTTTTACATTAATCCTTATGTCTCTTGACAATTGCATTCCTCTGCCTGCCTCCATCAGTATTTCTAATTTATGTTGGGCAAGGAAACTAGATGAGCATGTGTAATAGAACTGCATTTAAATGAACCCAATAGGCTCTAAGTAACAGGCCATCCTTCAATTGTGTGAGTACAAGAGCTGAGAAGCAGGGCCTGAGGCACCTTCTGTGTTTCTTTCTAGAATAAGAATTTTGTTTTGGTATGGATGTTTGCTCTTTGGATAAGTACATGTGACTGCAGTGATTAAAAAATGACTTTCTAAAAGTTACAGAACACATGATACTTGTTTTAGAGAATTTGGAAAATACAGAAAGGTACAAAAAAGAAAATTAAAAACTTATAATTTCAGTTTGGAATAACCAGTATAAACATTTACATGTATTTCTTCCTTTCTTATTTGCATATATATGTCATATATTTATTTTGTGCCTGTTTTACAAAATTTGGTTTATACTGCATTGTGAGTTTTGTATTACAGTTTTTCATGTGACAGTGTTAATAAGCATCTCCTATGTCATCACATTTTTTTCAAAATCCACATCCATGTTAGTGTCTAAGTTCCTCAAGTGAATGTACAATACAGTAATTTATCTAACTATCCCGTTATTGGAAGTGTTTGATATTTTACAAAACACTATGATAAAAAAACTTGTAAATAAATATCTGTCTACATCGTAAATCATTTTTTAGGCTAAATTCTCAAATGAAAATATTGGATAGGAGATATGAAATGTGATGAGCATTCTTTTTTTTTTTTTTTTTTGGCTGTGTTGGGTCTTCGTTTTTCTGTGTGAGGGCTTTCTCCAGTTGCGGCAAGTGGGGGCCACTCTTCATCGCGGTGCGCGGGCCTCTCACTGTCGCGGCCTCTCTTGTTGCGGAGCACAGGCTCCAGACGCGCAGGCTCAGTAGTTGTGGCTCACGGGCCTAGCTGCTCCGCCGCATGTGGGATCTTCCCAGACCAGGGCTCGAACCTGTGTACCCTGCATTGGCAGGCAGATTCTCAACCACTGCGCCACCAGGGAAGCCCCAGTGATGAGCATTCTTACAGCTAAATTGTTGTGCACGTCCTTAGTTATTTCTGCACACGAATTCTGTGAAGTGGAATTGCTGTTTAAAGGATATGCAGGTTTTCTTTAAGTATGTGTGTTTTTAAAATGGGACTAGGTCTTTCTGTCTTTTTCTTCTCATTGTGAAAGAAATACATGCTCACTGTAAAAAATATTCAGACACAGAAAAGCATGAAAAAGAAAGTAAAAGTCACCTGTCTTTCCATAATTCCTGTTGACATTTGGGTTCTGTGCCGACATACAGAAATATGTGCACCAATGTGAGAAGTCACGTAAACCTCCATTATTACAAAAATGGGTTCCATACTCTGCAAACTCTGTTATATACTGATATTTTAAGAAAACACATTAAAGCATGGCACACTTAGAAAAATATGCACAAAACAGAAGTGTACAGCTGGATGAATGTTCACAAATACACACCCAGATTAAGAAAAAGAAAAAATGTGGAACACTTCACCAGGTTGTATGTTATCCTTACCCAGGTGCCATGCTAACTCTGTATGATTCTAGTCTTAGTTTATGTGCTCCTGAAAGGAACACTTAAAATGTATCAGGGATACATTTTCTTGTTAACATTTGACTATAAGACATCATTGATTGTTAGTGTCCCATTGTTTTAGGTACTACAGAGAAAGAAAGAGAGAGAGAGAGAGAGAGAGAGAAAGGAAGGAAGGGAGGGAGAAAGAAGGAAGAAGAGGGAGTGAGAAAAAGGAAGAAAGCAAGCAACAGCTGCCACCTAAACTATAGCATAACACTTTGTTGATAGGACAGTCCTGTGTCATAAGCAGCTTCTTTTTTAAAAAATTGAGATATAATTGACATAAACATTATATTAGTTTTGGGTGTACAACGTAATGATTCAGTATTTGTATATTGCAAAATGATCACCACAATAAGTCTAGTTAGTATCCATCACCACACATAGCACATTTTTTTCTCGTGATGAGAACTTTTAAGATCTACTCTCTCAGCAACTTTCAAGTGTACAATACGATGTTATTAACTATAGTCACCATGCTGTGCATTACATCCCAGGACTTACTCATCTTATAACTGGAAGTTCGTACCTTTGGGCCCCCTTCCCCCACTTTGCCCACCCTCCATCCCCGTCTCTGGCAACCATCAATTTGTTTTCTGAGTCCATGAGTCTGTTTTTTGTTTGTTTGTTTGTTTTAGATTCCACCTATAAATGAGATCATACAGTATTTGTCTTTGTCTGTCTGATACAACCAGCTTCTTGATGCTTTGAAATTTCCTTCATCTATTCTGAAGTTTGCCAGTTCCTCCACCCTTCAAGCTGGATTGTACGGTGTGTGAAGGCAATCTCTTTGCATTTTCTTATCTTTAGTCACTTTGGGTATCTTCTTTCTTGGGTCCCATCAAGCACTGGTTGTTTCTTCCCCAGAAAATATGAAATTATGGTCATTCTTCTCATGAAGATTATTTGCTTCGTAATATTACATTTGTACTCTGCTTTTATGTTTCCATATCTTTCTGCATACATTATATGATTTTGTTTCAATGCTGGTTGTGGTGAAATCTTTTGAAAGACATTTTAAATAACAATTAAACTCAACATGCATAGTACCAATGAAGTGCATAACTCAATTTGAAATGACAACTATATAGAATCTTTGCTGGAGTTCATGCATGACCAAGCAGTTAGGAGGATAGCAGAACCTATGTGAAAAATGTAGATCTAAGAGTCAATGAAATATAATATATACACACCATCACTTTTCTTATAATGGAGATTTTATTGGTTTAGCGTCTGGTCTGTTCACAGATGATATAAATAATCTATACACAATTTTTATGCAAGTCCTAACAAATCTAAAAAAATGTGGTTGCAGTCCTATTCTAACAAGTTACCCAGTCACTTCAGTTAAAATTTGGAGGCAAATTGTCCTTTGGAAGAGGATATCAAGTACTCATGATAAAATATTGATAAATTGTTAGGTTAAAGTCCCACTAATTCATGATTTAATAACATACTTACAACATGCTAAAAAAAGTCCAATCTTTCACAGTGTATGATTAAAGCTGCAGGATAAACTGGGCTACTGCTACCAAAGATGTCACAGATGGCACTCAAGTCTGACCAAGAGCACCAAGATCAGGGAGCAGTTTGCTTAGAAAACTATTCTACCAAAGAGCAGCATGAAGTATAGAAGATCAGCAATGAAATGTTTGAGACATGCTAAATGCGTGATTATGACTGTGAATTGCATTTAATTATGCTTCATGTTAAAGGATATAATCCTCCCTACCCCCAGCCTATGGAATGGTAAGTTGGAGCACAAGATGTCAAAGATTTCCTTAATTCAATATTCCTTGAATTCCAGGTTGTGCAGAAAAATAAACAACAGCACCTGATTTTACCTTTTAAGAAAAAGCATTTACACTTATCTAAATAGGTAAAAAAATGCGTAATTATTTTTAGGGTGTCTAAAAAGCATGCCTTTACAAGACAGTTGAACAGTAAGGGGAGAATGGAGACCACGGACAAGAGTTGGAATAGGATATTCATCATCAGACTTGGCTTCTTTTGCTTCTGCTTCGCCACAGGGTGGACTCTCCTCTTTGTTCTGTTTTCTGCAGTTACATCTTCTTTAGTGTCTTCCTGACCCACTTCGGCCTGTTCCTCTTGCTCCTCTTTCACTTTTTTTGGTTTCCACTCTGCAGATTGATTCTTCCCTGTTGCCTTTTTGTAGCTTAGTTTCAACATTTGCAGATACAGTTTGGTGTATTTGGACCATTTCGCTCATCCCTCGGGGTTTCTTTGCTGCCCCTTGGGCTGAATTGCTCTGCCTCCTGGGCATCTTGGAGGATTGCTGCTACTCCTGTTGCTGCATTGCTGGAAACTGCATCATCGTTTTTCATGGCTGCACAATAGTCCATCTCATGGGAGTGCCGTACTTTATTTATTAATCCTGAAAATGATGGAAATTCAAGTCTTCTCTAATTTTTCACTGTTTGTAAAAGTCAAGACAGTAATTCTTTTGCTTGGATAATTATACTTTTTTGTATAACTATTACCTTGTACTACATTGGTCCCAGAAGGCCACTGGTCCTGAAAGAAGGACCAATAACCCAAATGTTATTGTGCATTTTATGGATTTTATGTGTACTTCTAAAAAGTTATTCAGATTGACAACTACTGATGGTGTCTGAGAATGTGTAATTCCTGAATCCTTGAGAATACTTTCCTGGGTAATACTTCATGTTTTACTGGCCTTATTTTATTGATTAAAAACACCTCTTCCAATATATCAACTTTTTTTCTGATTTGTATGTTGTAAATTTATTTTAGATTATCATTTACCTTTTCACTTAAAAAATTTTTTTCATAGCCTTTTTTTTGCCATTCAGAAATTCTAAATTTTTCTGAGTTCATTCTATTGATATTTTCCTAGATGGTTTTTGGATTTTATTCTCTTCTTCTGGGGCCTTCTTCTCTATGAGATAATATAAGTACTTTATTATTCTATTTATTTGTATTGTTTCAAATTTAAAAATCCAATTGTGAATTTGATTAGAGTTTCATTCCATTAGATGTTAATTTGTGGATAATTGTCATATTTACAATATAAAATCTTTTAATCTGGGCTACAGTATATCTCTCCACTTTTTGTACCTTTCAGGTACCTCAGTAAAGTTTTGTAATTCTTTTCGTATGAATCCTGTGCATTTAGTTTTGATTTTACTTTCAGTTATTTTGTCTTGGTTGCTGTGTGAAAGGAAAATATTTCCTTAATATTTCTAACAAATTAATGCTGATATGTAGAAAAAATGTAAATGAGGTGAAGAATATTCTAGCATCTCAGCAGTTGATATTAACTTTTGTTTGTATGAAGAGCTTGGTTTTACTGCAAAAAGACCGTAATAGTTGTGAAGGATAGAAATGATCATGTGGCTGACATTTAGGGTTCATGAAAATGAAAAAGAATCTTTAAAAAAAAAGAGAGTAGGTGAAGGACAAAAGAAAAGTTCTAGAATGTGGGCTCTGGAGAGCACAGCTCCTTGACCCCACTGACCCCAAATCATAGGTGTGTATTCAGGTGGAAGAAGTCAGAATTGGGCCTTTTAATTCTGGGGCCAAGAGCTGGGGTCCTGACTGCCCATGTTGGTACTGTTGGCAAGAGCCACTTAGGGAGGAATTGTCTGATGGAAATAACGTGTGCTATTTGGTGTCAACTTTTCAATTTGGCTACATGGTTAGCAAATTCTGTTCTCTTAATTAATAAAATTTAGTTTTAGGATCACAGTAAAATTGAGTGCAAAGTACAGAGAGTTCCCATATTCCCCCGTCCTTCAACTTCTCCCAATGTCAACATCCTAGCAAATTCTAGTTTTTTTCAATAATATTTGTGGCGCTAGAGGATTATTTGTTGGGAAGTGGGATTTGTAGCGGTTTGAATTTTACATCAAGCTTGGCATGAAGCAAAAGCAGAATCTGCAAATGGGTATAATTGGATATCAAGGTTTTATTTATAATGGTGTTAGAATACATATGCATTTGATGTACATGAATTCAGATGTCTGCTCTGACAGGAAAAAAAAAATGAGGAAGAGAGAAAAGCAAAGAGATAATGATGTGAATGTTAGAAAATTCCATCCCCTATTCCATCTAATAAAGTTATATACAAGAGTGAACATCACAAAGGGGATATTGGACAAATTGTCTTTGCTGTACACATGGACAAGTGGTATGTATATCTGTCTCCTTTCTGTTGAAATTTTTCAATGGTAATTTTACAATACTAGATTTTTAGTCTTTTGTTATCTAGGTGAAAAATCATCTCCAAATCATATCATCTCCAAATAATTTTTCTCCTTTCTAATTTTTGTCTCTTTTATAATATTTATAACTCACTTTCTCTTTCTTAATACATAGATTAGAAATTCCAGTTTGAATAATGGATGTGAAAGCAAGTAATCTATTCTTGTTCCTAATTTAGTTACTATGGCTATTTTTCATCATGTTAAGAATCTATTTTTCTAGTGTTGATTCATAAGGGGTTTTTTAAAAAAGAAAAATAGATTCTGAATATTATCAAGTATCTTTTCAATACTGATTGAGATGATCATATACTTTCATGCTTTGACTAATTTTATAAATTATATGCATTTTTTTTCTTAACATTTAATCATGCTTGCATTCATGGAGTAAAGCCAACTTGGTAATGATATATTACTACTTTGGACTTTTAGATTTGAATTGCTTATACTTTATTTATAATTTTCACATCTATATTCCTAAGTGAGATTGGTCTGTGTTTTTTTTTTTCTCCATCTTTGTCAGATTTTGGATTAAGTGATTTTTATCTCATCTTTTCTGTCTTGTTTCAAGTCTGTGATTTCGATATCTAAAAAATTCCTTTTAATACTATTATTATTATTTTTAAAATATAATTTTCATAAAGTTGAACATAAACATACCCTATAATTCAGCAATTCTTCTATTAGGTAGAAACTCTGTTTCAAGTCTAAGCCTATTCCAATTCAGGTCGCTATATTCCCTAACAGTGCACATGTGTATTAGGAGACATATAAAGAATGTTCATGGTACTATTGTTTATAATGGAAAAATATTGGGAAATAGTGTGATTAGTTGTAAAATGAAAAATATATTGTACAGGCAATATTACACATCATCATGAATTACTTTCAAAAACAAAATACTGTGTAAAAAACACATAAAGAACAATATGTAAAGTATAACTCAATTTACATAAAAGCTCAAAAGAAGCAAAACTAAACAATATATTGTTTGGGGATTTATCCATATGTATGTATAAAGAAATTACAAATAAAAGGAAAAAAGGCTTAATATAAAATCCAGATAGTAGAGACAAGGAGTGGGGGCTGTGAGTTGGGAGGGGCGCTCTAGGGGTTTCAAAATTACCAGTAACGTTTCTTTCTTAAGTTAGATTGTGGATAAATGGGTGTTTATTTTATTGTTATTGATTATGAACTGTCCATTTACATATATATACACCCTTTTGTATATCTCACAGTATTAGTTTCCCAGGGCTACTACAACAAATTGTCACAAAGGAGGCATCTTAAACCAACAGAAATTTATTCTCTGTTGTCTGAAATTTAGTTCTGGCAACTAAATCAAGGTGTCAGCAGGGCCAGGTTTCTTCTGATGGCTCTAGGGAAGAAGCCTTCCTTGCCTCGTCTTAGCTTCTAGTGGCTCCCAGCTATCCTTGGCTTGTAGGTGCATCCCTCCAATCTCTGCCCTCATCTTCACATGGCCTTCTTCCCTGTGTGGGTCTCTGTGTGTCTCTTTTTCCTTTAAGGACACCACCATATAAGGCCTTCCTATAAGGCCCACCCTAATCCAGTATGACTTCATCTTAATTTAACTAATTACATCTGCCAAGATCCTATTTCCAAGGTGACCAGTTCTGAGGTCCTGGGTGGACGTGAGTTTTGGGGGAACACTATTTAACATACTACCCTTTTGTATTTCATTTTTTAAGGAAATAAAAAAATTTTTTAAAAGCAGAGTAGTATAGGGCTACGAGTTTTGGGAATAACTTTGCATCTTAAGTTGAGTGTTTCTCATTCTTTTTAAAAAATAAATATAATGGATTTTAGCTCTTAAAAAAAGTGTGTTTTTCCTCTGCAACCTGAGTTTACTGTTTCCATTTTCTCCAGTCACGCTACGTTGCTTCCTAGGCTCCATGTTGCTTTTTCCTATTTATTGACATTGAAGCAGTGGAGGGCTAGTCAGGCTTGGTTCACCTGGCTAGGGACAGGGGTTGGCCTCAGTCCCCCTCATTGTCACCAGAATGCTGTCAGTGTCCTCTCAGATCTTAAGGGATGAGGGTGAGTGCTTGTGCATCACACCTGGCTAACTGTGCAGGCATTTTCTCTCCTTGTAAGGACTGTTGAATAACTGGATGCAAATGTAGTTCTTTTGAAACAATCTATCATTGCTTCTGCATCAGAAACAGTCAAGAAAAAATTGCAGTCTCTTCAGGACACTCCTCCAATGGCCATTCCTGACTCCGTCCCTCTCTCCTCCAAACCTCACACCTTGGAAGAGATCATTTTCTGCCTTGTCTAATTCAGCTCCTAGCCAGATTGCTTTCCATGTAGTTACAACCTCAGAATGGTGCAGGAAGCCAACTGACAATGCAGTTTAGGGAAGGGATGCCAGGGCCTAGTGTGAAAAAAATAGTCTGATATTTTTCCTTCTTGTTTATTAAATTTTAAAAAATATTAAAAGAAAAGTTATAAAAACATTTGCCTTGATCATTTGAAATTTTCTTGGCCTCAGTTTTCAGAAAGCTTCATGGTTAAAGCTGGAACATAATGCAATTCTAAAACTGCTAGAAATGTGTCCTAAGGATGTAAAATTGTCCCTTTGCATTTATTTTTGTCATTGTTTACTTTATATACATATTCAAATACACACATGTACATTTTAAGCTATTGGATAACAAAATTTTTAAATCTGTGTTATTGTGCAGCAGTAGTTTCTTCATTTTCGTTGTTATATATTATTACATTATATAGAATATATCCAATTTATCCATTTTACTCTTAAAATTTTGTTTATATTTATATATATTTTTTCTTGTGGGATTGCTTTCTTTCTCCCTTCCTTCTTTCTTTCCTTCCTTCCTTCTTCCCTTCCCTCTCCCCTCCCTCCCTCTCTCTCTCTCCCTTTCTTTCTTTCTTTCTTTCTTTCTTTCTTTCTTTCTTTTTTCTTTTCAGTTTTACTGAGATATAATTGACATACAGCACTGTTTGTTTAAGGTGCACAGCATAAGGATTTGACTTACATACATCATGAAATGATTATCACGATAAGTTCAGTGAACATCCATCATCTTGTACAGACACAAAATTAAAGAAATAGAAAAAAAATTTTTTCTTGTGAACAGAACTCTTAGGGTTTACTCTCTTTCATATATAACATACAGCGGTGTTAAATATATTTATCATGTTGTATATTACATCTTTAATACTTATTTATCTGATAACAGGAAGTTTGTACCTTTGACCGCCTTCATCCACTTCCCCCTCCCCCAACCCCCGCCTCTGGTAACCACAAATCTGATCTCTTTTTCTATGAGTTTGTTTGTTTTTGAAGTATAATTGACCTACAACACTATGTTAGTTCCTGTTACACAACATAGTAGTTGGATATTTCTATATATTTCAAAATGATCACCATGATAAGTCTAGCTACAGTATGTCTCCATACTAGGATATTAGTTAGTTATTGACTATGTTTTCCACATTTCATACCCATGACCCATTTATTTTGCAACTGGAACTTTGTACCTCTTAGTCTCCCACAACTATTTCTTTCCTACCCTCACCCCTCTCACCTCTGACACCACCTGTTTGTTCTCTGTATCTGTAACTCTGTTTCTGTTTTTTTACCTTTGTTCATTTGTTTTTTAGATTCCGCATATAAGTGAAATCATACAGTATTTGTTTTTCTCTGTCTGACTTATTTAGCATAATATCCTCTAGGTCCATCCATGTTATCACAAATGGCAAGATTTCATTCTTTTTTTTTTATAACTGAGTAATATTCCATTGTATACATATACCACATCTTCTTTAGCCATTCGCCTATTGATGGGCACTTAAGTAGCTTCCTACCTTGGCTATTGTAAATAATGCTGCAATGAACTTAGGGGTGCACGTATATTTTCTAATTCATGTTTTTGTTTTCTTTGGAGAAATACCTAGAAGTGGAATTGCTGGATCATATAGTAGTTATATTTTTAATTATTTGAGCGATCTCCATAATGTTTTCCTTAGTGGCTGTACCAATTTAATTTCCACCAACAGTGCACGATGTTTCCTTTTTCTCTACATCCTTGCCAACATTTGTTATTTGTTTTCTTTTTGTTGATACCCATTCTGACAGGTGTGAGATGATATCTCATTGTGGTTTTGATTTGCATTTCCCTGATGATTAGTGATGTTGAGCATCTTTTCATGTGCCTGTTAGCCATCTGTATGTCTTCTTTGAAAAAATGTCTATTCAGATCCACTGCCCATTTTTAATTGGGTTGTTTGTTTTTTTGATGTTGAGCTGAATGAGTTCTTTGTATATTTTGGATATTAACCCTTTATCGGATATATCGTTTGCAAATATCTTCTCCCATTCAGTAGGGGGCCTTGTTGTTTCGTTGATAGCTTCCTTCACTGTGCAAGAGCTTTTTAGTTTGATGTAGTCCCATTTGTTTACTTTGCTTTTGTTTTCCTTGACTGAGGAGACATAGTCAAAAAAATATTACTAAGACTGATGTCAAAGACCATACTCCCTATGGTTTCTTCTAGAAGTTTTATGGTTCAGGTCTTACAATTAAGTCTTTGATCCATTTTGAATTTATTTTTGGGTATGGTGTGAGAGAGTAATCCAGTTTGATTCTTTTGCATGTAGCTGTTCAGTTTTCCCAACACCATTTATTGAAGAGGCTGTCTTTCACTCTATGAATATATCACAATTTATCCATTTTACTCTTAAAATTTTTTATTGTGGTAAAATATACATAACATAAAATTTACCATTTTAATCATTTTAAAGTGTACAGTTCAGTGGCATTAAGCACATTTATACTGTTGTGCAACCATCACCACCATCTATCTTCAGAAATTTTCATCATCCCAAACTGAAACTTCATACCCATTGAACAATAATTCCCCATTCCCCCTTTCCCCAACCCCTGCCAACCACTGTTCTACTTTCTGCCTCTGTGAGTTTGACTACTATAGGGACTTCATATAAGTGGAATCGTATAATATTTGTCCTTTTGTGTCTGGCTTATTTCCCTGAGCATAATGTTTTCAAGGTTCATATATGTTGTAGTATGTATCAGACTTTCCTTCCTTTTAAGGCTGAATAATATTCTATTGTATAGATATACAGCATCTTGTTTATCCATTCATCTATTAATGGACACTTGGCTTGCTTCCACACTTTGGCTATTGTGAATATTGTTCATGGGAACATGGGTGTACCAATATCCACTCAAATTTCTGCTTTCTATTCTTTTGAGTATATATCCAGAAGTGGAATTGCTGGACCTTGAGATAATTCTATGTTTAATTTTTTGAGGAATCACCATACCATTTTCCACAGTGGCTGCATCATTTCACATTTCTACCCCTCCATTCTACTCTTGATGGACATTTGGGGGTTGTTTCTAGTTTGGGCTACTATGAATGATACCCAAAGCATGCTTATACATGTCTTTTGGTACACTTATGTACATGTTTTCATCAAGTATATGCCAGGAATATGTATGTCTGCATATGTTCACCTCTCACAGAGAATCCCAGACTTTTTCCAAAGTACCAGTACCAACTGACACTACTGCCAGCACTGTGAGAGCTCCAGTTGTTTCCATTCTTGCCAACTTAGCATTGTCAGTTGTTAAAATGATAGCCATTCTGATGAGTACATAGTGTATCTCATCGGGACTAATGACGCTGAGTATCTTTCATATGCTTATTGATTTGGGATAGCCTCTTTCATGAAGTGTCTGGTTTAAATCTTTTGCTTTAAAAAAAACTGGATTGTCTGTCTTTTTCTTATTGATTTGAAAGAATTTTTTATATATTCTGGATATAAGGGTTTTTTGTTGGATATTTGCTTTGCAAATAGCTTTTCCTACTTCGTGGCTTGCCTTTTCACTTACGTACTATAGCTTAAAGAAACATACTTGTTCCTGGAACTTCCCTGGTGGTGCAGTGGTTAAGAATCCGCCTGCCAATGCAGGTGACAAGGGTTCGAGCCCTGGTCTGGGAAGATCCCACATGCTGTGGAGCAACTAAGCCTGTGCACAACAACTACTGAGCCCATGTGCCACAACTACAGAAGCCCACGTGCCACAACTACTGAAGCCCATGCGCCTAGAGCCCAGGCTCCGCAACAAGAGAAGCCACCTCAATGAGAAGCTCGCACACCGCAACAAAGAGTAGCCCCCACTCACCTCAGCTAGAGAAAGCCCACGTGCAGCAACAAAGACCCAACACAGCCAAAAATAAATAACTAAATAAATTTATATTTGAAAAACCATACTTCTTCCTATATATTATACAGTTTTGATCACAACTTAGAATTTTTTTCACTTACATTTCTGATTGGTTATCGTGAATCTGGATAAAAGATGTTAATTTATATATATTTATTTTGTAATTAGCCTCTTTACCAAATTAATTCTGTGTTTTATTAAATCTTAAGTTCTCTAGGAATTTAATAATGTCATCGATAAGGAAAGAAAGATATTTATCTTCTTTTTCATATTCTGTTTATTTTGCTTTTGTGCATTAGCTAAATGTTTCTAAACATTATTGAGAAGTAGTGGTCATAGTATTCATTCCTATCTTGGTCCTGATTTTAATGGAAATGACTTCAGTAATTCACTGTTTAGCATATAATTTGCTGTGGTCTTTTCCATTTTTAAATAATGTCTTTCTATTGTACATTATGTGTAGTTATGGTCTCAGAATGATGCAGAAAGTAAAGTGCTAATTACAATTTGTAGAAGGGTCCAGTGTTGAACTAGAGCCAAATGTTTGATTCCTCTGTTTCTATTAAAATAAACTTCCTTTAAGGCAGTGGCTCTCAAAAATTTTTAATAATTTCTTTTTTTTTAACATCTTTATTGGAGTATAATTCCTCTACAATGGTATGTTAGTTTCTGCTTTATAACAAAGTTAATCAGCCATACATATACAATTTTTAATAATTTCGACATCACATTTCAGTCTCTGTTTTTCCCATATGTATTTGTGACACAAGGTTTACCTTTTTATGTATGAGACAATCTGATGTTTTCTATTCTATTTTTCATTTAAAATATATTGGTTGAGACCTACTTAATTGATTTTGTGATCCATTAATGGCTTGCAATCCATTGTTGGAAACATTCCTTCCTAAGTTAATAGGTGTCTCTTTTCTAGCCCTTGGGCTGAGAAAAGGTCCTAGGGGTAATAATTCAGTGAAACACAGGGAATAGTTGAGGACACATTTGTTAGTACTTCAAAATGCTATCCTTCCATGTGTTTGTTGGCAATCTGTATATCTTCTTTGGAGAAATGTCTATTTAGTTCTTCTGCCCATTTTTGGATTGGGTTGTTTGTTTTTTGATATTGAGCTGCATGAGCTCCTTGTATATTTTGGAGATTAATCCTTTGTCAGTTTCATTGCAGCACTATTTAAAATAGCCAGGACATGGAAGCAACCTAAGTGTCCATCGACAGATGAATGGATAAAGAAGATGTGGCACATATATATAATAGAATATTACTCAACCATAAAAAGAAACGAAATTGAGTTATTTGTAGTGAGGTGGATGGACCTAGAGTCTGTCATACAGAGTGAAGTCAGTCAGAAAGAGAAAAACAAATACCGTATGCTAATACATATATATATATGGAATCTGAAAAAAAAAAAAGGTTCTGATGAACCTAGAGGCAGGACAGGAATAAAGACGCAGATGTAGAGAATGGAGTTGAGGACACGGGGAGTGGGAAGGGTAAGCTGGGATGAAGTGAGAGAGTGGCATGGACTTATATATACTACCAAACATAAAATAGATAGCTAGTGGGAAGCAGCCGCAAAGCACAGGGAGATCAGCTCAGTGCTTTGTGACCACCTAGAGGGGTGGGATAGGGAGGGTGGGAGGGAGATGCAAGAGGGAGGAGATATGGGGATATATGTATATGTATAGCTGATTCACTTTGTTATACAGTAGAAACTAACACACCATTGTAAAGCAATTATACTCCAATAAAGGTGTTAAAAAGAAAAAATACTGTCTTGCTGCACTATTTAAAAATTAGAAAAGTTCAGAGGTTTTTGAAAATGGTTATGTGAAATTATTAGGCTTAATCACACTTGATGGCTCAGTTTCTTGAGTGAGTTGAAACATTTTTAATGAACTAATGACTATTTATTTACAAATTATAATTTTTCATATGGCATTGTGAAAACATTTTTCGGATTAAGTAATAAAAAATGGTCAATAATAGCTGTATTAGTCAGCTATTGATGTGATAATACTGCATAACGAACAACTCCAGAATCTCAATCGTGTACAACAACAAACATTAATTTCCTCACACACAGATCTGCAGGTTAGTTGGAATGGTTCAACTTTAGGCTAAGAGTTGGGTTCAAGTCTGTTCCTTGTTTTTGGACATCACAGAGAGCAGCTACAAATCACCTGTTTCCCTCATGGAAGATAGCAGAAGTGCAAGATGGGGAAGCAAACTTATGAGAGGTCATTAAAGGCCTCTGCTCTGAAATGTCACACTGTCGTTTTGTCGACATTCCATTGGCCAAAGCAAGTCACATGGCTAAGCCCACCATCAATGAGATGGAGAGGTAAACTGTGGAGTCTGTTGACAGGATGAGGGAGAAAGAAAGAACTCTGAGCCAGTAATTCACCCTCCTACAATAGGCAACAGTTCAAGAACCATGTCTATTCTGTTCACTTATATGTGTAGTCATAATAATCACTGCTCAAAATAAGAAATAAATTGGCCCTTTATTTCATTATGAGAAAATTTAATTCCTTGATATGAGAAATTGCTTTTTGAAAAAAGGGTTACATCTGCATTGTACAAGCAATTGTTTTCCAGTATATTTATTGAACATTTAAAAAAGAAGTTTTAAATATTTATGCAGGGTAGCCAGGGAAATGTGTCCTTTGGATAGTTTGTATATTGCATTTTTGTAGCCTCAGTGCATGCTGCATTTCTAGTAATAAATATCCAACCATGGATGAAATCAGAAAAATTTAGTGACTCTCACATAGGAAAAAAGAAGGCCTCTTTCCTAATTCCCTTTATGATGAAGTTCTTACTTTAACTATACTATTTCTTTCCCTGTGGGGCCACACAGTTATTTAATTAATAGAAGCTCTAAAATTGTGAAAATTAACTTCTCCTGCTTTGATTCCTGTCCTGAATGCAGTTGTAGAAAGATTTCTCGGTGTAATGAACAATGTGTAAGTCAATAAATGGAGCTGAATGATGGGAGAAGCCAGTATAAAGTCGATTCTGTTCCCTCTTCAATGCTCTCTATCAGGGGTTGGCAGAACCATGGCCCGTGGACCAAATGTGGTCAACCATGTGTTTTTGTAAGTGAAGTCTTATTGAAACACAACTATTGGCATTCACTTAAATGTTGTCTATGACTGCTTTTGTGAGACATTGGCAGGGTTGAGTACTTGTGACAAAGACCATATGGCCCACAAAGGCTAAGATATTTGCTATCTGGTCCTGTACAGAAAAATTTGCCAACTCCTGCTCTATATAGTTATTATAGTTAAAAGAACAGTTTTTAAAATGTAAATATTACAAAATATAAATGCTTTTGATTTCTTAAAAAACAAAATGCATAGTTTTTTAACATCTTTATTGGATTATAATTGCTTTACAATGTTGTGTTAGTTTCTGCTGTATAACAAAGTGAATCAGCTATATGTATACATATATCCCCATATCCCCTCCCTCTTGAGCCTCCCTCCCACCCTCCCTATCCCACCACTCTAGGTCATCACAAAGCATTGAGTTGATCTCCCTGTGCTATGCAGCAGCTTCCCACTAGCTATCTATTTTGCATTTGGTAGTGTATATATGTCAATGCTAGTCCCTCATTTCGTCCCAGCTTCCCCTTCTACATCTGCGTCTTTATTCCTGCCCTGCCACTAGGTTCATCAGTACCATTTTTTTAGATTCCGTATATAAAATGCATACTTTTCACCCTTGCATCCACTGAGAGTCTGATATTTGTAAGGAATATCTGACAACCCATTTTTAGGGTAGATGAGTAGAAGTCAGCGTGGGTGAGGTCACGCTGCAGTAACAAACAACTGCGTTAACACAGTAGGTTTGTTTTCTACTCCTGCTGAGTACTCATCATGGGGCAGCAGGGCTCATCCAGGATCCAGACTGTTGGAGCAGTCACTATCTGGAGAGCTTCTGGTCACCTTTGCTGAGGCAAAAGGAGTGTGGTTACTTGTGCACTGGGTGTTAAAGTTTCCATCCAGAAGTGGCACACATCACTTTTCTCAGGCCAAAGCGACTCATATGGCTATACCTAATCTCAAGGGATTGGGGAAGCGCAATCCTATCACATACCCAGGAAAGAGAGAGAAATACTTGGTAGGCAGCACCAGTGACTGCTACTGTATGAAACAAACAATGGTCATTTCAGAAACTGGTTTCTTTACAGTAGGAAAGTGGCTACTAGCTTCATGGGCAGCAAAGGCCTAATGTCTCTGAGGTGGAGGTTTGCAAGGAAATGGTGGGGGCGGGGCAGGGGGGGGCGAGTAACATAAATTCCTTTTTACTTCCTTTCTCTGCTCTTCTGTTCCAGGGCTTCACCTATGCTTTGTTTAGTGTAAATTTTGTCTGGAGAACATTGGATTATTAATTTCCTTTTTTCCAGTTTTATAGCACCTTTGCATCTTTTGGCCATCATAACTTTTTTTAAACAAATTAATTAATTAATTAATTTTATTTTTGGCTGCGTTGGGTCTTCATTGCTGTGCGCGGGCTTTCTCTAGTTGTGGTGAGCGGGGGTTACGCCTCATTGCAGTGGCTTCTCTTGTTGCGGAGCACGGGCTCCAGGCGCGTGGGCTGCAGTAGTTGTGGCTCACGGGCTTCAGTAGTTGTGGCCCGCCGGCTCTAGAGCGCAGGCTCAGTAGTTGTGGCTCACGGGCTTAGTTGCTCTGTGGCATGTGGGATCTTCCCGGACCAGGGCTTGAACCCGTGTCCCCTGCGCTGGCAGGCGGATTCCTAAGCACTGCCCAACCAGGGAAGCCCCATTGTAAGTATTTGATGTGCTGTTGGGACATTGAGATCTGGAGTCACTAGCTGGCCTGCACTTACCTTGAAAGCTTTGCTTCTCTTTTTAAACTCTACATTGTGCCAAACAAAAACATTTTAAAGTATATGAAAAAGCAAGCCAACGGAACCCACCACCTAGTGGCTAATTTTCAAACTGGTACTGGAAATGAAGCTATTTATTTTTTAACCTCAAAGTATTGTTCAGGGACAGAGATAAAACATCAAAATGGCCAGAAATTGAACACAAGTAAATTTGGTGTTTCAATTACTTGGAACTTCTGTTTTGAAGAAGGTACTTTGTTTTCTCTTCCTTAACCTTCTAAATGGTTCCAGAGAGAACAGCCCTGTGTGGCATAATGAACACATCCAAGACAGTTTTCGAGGGAAAGGGATCCAGCCCAGTGTCTCAGTCTAGAAGAGGATGTCAAAAGGATCTTCCCAGACCAGGGCTCGAGCCCATGTCCCCTGCATTGGCAGGCAGATTCTCAACCACTGTGCCACCAGGGAAGCCCCACAGGTTTTTGATGGTTTTGTTCAAGGTGAACAAACAGTGCCGGGCACATGGTAGGAACCCAAGCATTCTGAATAAATAAGTCTCCAAGTCCAGAGGCAAGATTGAAGTTGGAATTAAAGAGCCAGGAGATCACTGACAGGCAGCGATGAGATTTGGAGGAGAGAAAGTAGGTGAAAGAGAAGTTCAGAGTATTTCCTGTGGCTGAATAGGGTGTCGGCAGCTCACCTGAGCGTTGTGTGTCCCCGGCTCAAAGATGTGTCAGGTTGGTTTCAAAGGCCAGAGGTAAGGCAGACAAAGCAGGTTTTCAAAAAACTGAAGTGAAATGGATTTTATTTTGAGAATTTATATATTAGGAGTAAGCAGCATTGATATAACGGGTTTTTTAATATCATACCTTCATTTTTTTAAACAAAAAAGTACATGTTTAATTCATAAATGGAGATGGCTTGGCCTTTGCAGGAGCTCAGGGAAGGAGCTTCTCCAGGAAGAGAATAAAGAAGACAGGAAATGGAGATCCTACTCTGGCCCCATTTCTGATGACTGATCTGCAGTTTTTACTGACATTAGCAATTGTTATTGTCTCTTTGCATAATCTGCCGGTATGCATTTCTTCATTTCAACAGCTATGTCTTTAATCCCTGTGTTTATGCTGCCAGAGAATTCAGCACACTTCATTTTATCTGCAGTTAAAAACCTACAGTTTCAAAGGACTTTCATATACCAATATCTAATCCTTGAGGGAGGTATTATCCTTTTTTGGTGGTCAGCAAGGATGAGAAAGGTTATGTGACTTTGGTTCTCATGGAAAGTCATGAAGCTGTGGCTTGAACCCTAAACTTTTACAATTCAGTATTGTTTCCATGGTGCTAACCGCCATGACACTCCCCAGTGGAGGAAGACTCCTGGGTTAGCTCATGAAGACCACGTTGCACAGCCTGGGTGAGCCGTCCAGGGCAGAGCTCAGTTCCTGGAGTGCACAGAGGTGAGTGCCTCAGCGGTAACCTCTGCTTTTTTCTTGCTGCTCTGACAGGGAGGTGGCCATTGGGAGACTGCTGTCCTGTGGTCTGAGGAACAGCAGCAAAGTTTGTCTAAAGGGAGCCACTGAGAGGAAAGTAGGGATAGTCTAGCAATAGCTATGAATATGGCTTCATGATGAATGCTTTGGTGACTGAATTGGTATGTTTAGTCTTTTTGTTTTTCTCACTCTTGAGAAAAGCTGAAGAAAAAATGATGGAAGATGAGATCCTAAGTGTACAGGAGATGCTGAGAACTTATCTAAAAATGATCCTGGGACTTCCCTGGCGGTGCAGTGGTTAAGAATCTGCCTGCCAATGCGGGGGACATGGGTTTGAACCCTGGTCCGGGAAAATCCCACGTGCCGTGGAGCAGCTAAGCCCGTGCGCCACAACTACTGAGCCTGTGCTCTAGAGCCCACATGCCACAACTACTGAAGACCGTGCGCCTAGAGCCTGTGCTCTGCAACAAAGAGAAGTCACCGCAATGAGAAGCCCACGCACAGCAACGAAGACACAATGCAGCCAAAAATAAATAAATAAATTTATTTAAAAAATAAATAAATACAAATGATCCTGACCAGCGTGACCTCAGGGGTGCCCATTTAATGCAGTATATCGAGACAGTAGCTATGGGACAATCTTTCCTGGCAGGGTATACATTAAAATTTTTTTTTAAAATTTTCGTGGGTGTTTAATTTGACCTGCTTCTGGTGATTCTGAGCTGTTGAATGGTAAGATGGAAATGCAGAAGATTCTCAGAGTACCTTCAGGGGCTTAATCATCCTGAGATGTGTAAGTGCCCAGGGACCACTTCCTCCTGGGTAGATGTAATTGTATTTGGGCTCACTTTTTAAGAGGCCTCCTTCCAGTGTCTGTTTTAAAATTTATGGTGGGGGACAAAATAATCTAGTCTGTCTGATGCCCCACTGATTTGGAGGTGTACCCTTCACTGGGCAAGGCCTGGAAGGGTTCACATGTCTGCCCTTTGGAGCTGTGGGCAGAGAGCCCTATTTCTTCAGGGAAGAAGGAGGAAAAAAGGGGCGCCTTGGGGCTCCGGAAACCTGGTGGGCAGAGCCACATGAAAGAGTATTCAGTGACAGCTGCTCTGTGGCTGTTTCCCAGAGAATTCTGACCTGTTGTGGAAATCGATCATTGGAAAATGACTGTTGCCATGGATACTTACTGGTTTAATCTATCCAGTAAGCTACCTGTTTACAGGAACCACCTTTCTCTTGTCCTGTCCACGTGGTTCAGCTGGCCCTGCCCACCTGGACATACCTGATTATCCCAGTGTCAACATCTGACTAAGCCGGACCAATGAATTTCTTCCTGGTGTTTCCTGACTCTGAACCAGAGGGAACATCTGGTCACTCTCTCTCTTAGGTTGCTGAAGCGGCCAAATGGAAAGCTCAGAAGCTGTTGGCAGCCCCCTTATCCTCTCCATGGAAAGAGCAGGCCATCAACAAGAAAGATACACATGCCGAGAGAACGGGAGACTGCACGGCTTTGCAGGGCCTGGTCCTAGTCCTCCGGAGGTCCAGACACATTCTCCTGTCCTAGACATCGATGAGATCATCTATGATCTTTCTAGTAAGTCCCTGTTTTTGCTTAGACCAGTTGGGTTGGGTTTCTGGCTGTTGTCAACCATGGGCTTTGGGGTTGTAGTGGCTTCTCATGAGAAATGAAGAGGAGAACCACAGAAGAAGGTAAGCTCCTGAGTCTAGGAGTGTGGTTCGAACTACTCCTCCATGCCTTTAATGTGGCTGTACATCCAGGAGCATGAGATGTGTTTGTTGGGTAACTTACCACAAGGGCCTCTGGTTAGCTCAGGCCTTCCAGAAACTTCCCGGCTCCATGTCGTTGAACCTGTAATTGAGGACGATTCCAAATGTGTCACCTGGCAAAAGTGATGTGGAAGCAGAGTCAAAGTGTAAAAGACATGGGTGCAGAGTTCTGGTTTTCCCTAAAATACACCTTCCCTGCTTCTAGAACCCCAGACTTTAAGCTGGGAACCTAGTGGCCCAGCATAAAGACTTCATTTTCCAGCCTCCCTTGTTGGTTATATGAGCAGAATTGTTGTATGGAAGCTCCTAACAATCTTCTTTAAAAGGCAGGCAACTAGCACTCTCTGTCTCCCTATTCTTTGTCCCTTCTCCACCTAGCTCTGGGGAATGTGGTTGTGAGAGCCAGTGCTTTAGCTGCCCTGGTGGGCCATGAGGATGAGGCCAGGCCATGAAGATGGCAGAGTGGTGAGCTGGGTCCTTGAGGACACCATGAGCAGAGCCCCTGTACCAGCTTGTGCTGTCTACCTCTGGAGCTTTACTTGAGGGATAAATCCATTTTTATCTCACTTTAGCCATTGTTCATTTGGGATTCTATTACTTGAAATGTTACACAACCCTAACGGATGGTAGATACTGAGCAGTGGACACTCTTCTCCTATTTCCAGAATTGATGGGTGATCCATGGGAGTTATATGCAGTAGGGGAGCAATGTAAGAGTGATAGTTCTCCCCAAATATGTCTCTGGACTTTAAAGAATATGAATTCAGGACAGTGGCTGACTATGGTCATGAATTGAATAAAGCATTTTCCTCTATTATTCTCACCCATTTCCTGCTTTTAGAGGGCAATGGATGAACTCTTTAGAGTTTGAATAGCTTTAGAAAAAACTCCTGGTGATTTTATTGACTCAGTGCCCTTCACATAGACAGCCATACTCGAAGCTGCTAGGCTTCCATTTTTAATGGCCATGGCCCATTTTAAAAAAGGAAGGCCTTTGAGAAAAGAAGCTTTCCAAACTGCCTGGGCTTCCTTATAAATGAATCAACACAGGCAGGGCTCTCTCCATTAAGGCAGCATACAACCGCAATAAAATAGGGTGAAAACACTTTTAGGCTATAAAATAATATACAAATGGAAGGTATGATTATGATTAAGATTAAGATTATGATTATTATTGGGCATTCCTGTTATTAATATCTTCTGTGGATTATTGACAAAATCATTCAACTTGAAGATAGGGGGTTTGATTTTTATTTAATTTAATTAATTAATTAATTTATTTTTTGTTATATTTTATTTTTGGCTGTGTTGGGTCTTCGTTGCTGTGCGCGGGCTTTCTCTAGTTGTGGTGAGTGGGGGCTACTCTTTGTTGTGGTGCGCGGGCTTCTCTTGCTGCGGAGCACGGGCTCTAGGCACACGGGCTTCAGGAGTTGTGGCATGTGGGCTCAGTAGTTGTGGCACATGGGCTTAGCTGCTCCGTGGCATGTGGGACCTTCCCAGACCAGGGCTCGAACCCATGTCCCCTGCATTGGCAGGCAGATTCTTCCCTGCACCACCAAGGAAGTCCCGAAGTGGGTTTGGGTCCGTTCTTCAGAGAGTCCAGCTGTGTGTGACAGACTTTACAGTTTGCCAAACATGTTCCCTTCGTTGTCATTCTTTTGTTTAATCCTCTTAACAATTTTTCATTGCAAAAGAACGGAGGTTCAGAAAGCTTAAGAAATTTGCTGAAGCTCAAGCCCCATGGTTGGGATGGCTGTGATTGCACTTCGATGTGAAGTCTGGGAGTGAGGGGTAGGTGGGAAGAGGGAGGGAGGAGACCTGCAGGCTTTAGACGGGTGGGTGGCATGGGCAGCCCGCCCTCAGACAGCGGGTACAGTCCATCCCACCGAGCCCGAATGGACCTTTTCAGCCTGAAGCCACATTTCCACCCGGTTTGCCTGGACACACCCCTCTCCTCTGAGGGCACTTTGCATCCTGACCAACCCCTGGCATTCTGGGCACATCTGCAGAGCTTGCAGGCAGAGCCTCTCCAGGCAGCTGAAGTGCAGCCGCCTCTTAGCAGATGCTGGTTAATAAAAGGCTTTGTTCTCCAGGTTCTTCTATTTTCAGCCACTGAATACAATTTATAAAGAAAAAAACCACACACACCCCCTCCCCCCCAGCCCTTATCAGATATCTTATAATTATAGAATAAGGTGCCTGCCAACTCCCAGGGAGCTGGTTTCCATGGCGATGACAAGCTATTATATTCTAAAGGCCAAGCTAGAGCTCCGCCCCCTCGTCCTCCAGTGCTGTGTGTCTTGTTATTGCGGTGTTCCAAAATAAACTTGCTGCCTAATCGTAAATCCCATATAATTAGAGATGAGCTAATCGTTGCCCCACTACCTCTGTGCAGCCCACTCATCATGCCAGCAGTTTCTGGAACAGAGATGCTGACAGACTGTTTGATGTCAGAACAGACCTTTCCCCCGCAGGAAATGGGTGCAGCATAAATCCATGTATGGCTGGATTTGGTTCTCCACCCGGAAAGGCGCTCCGAGCTCTGTGAGCTGTCCCCATGCTTCAGCAGACGAGAGAGAGACCATGTAGGTAGTGGCTGGGCTGCCAGATTGGAGACTCTCTTCAGCTCTCCATGAAGGATGGCAGAGAAAGCCCTTTGGAGGTGACAGAGAGCCCCAACTCTCATACTTTTTGGCCACCTGCTGTGACCAGGGCAGAACACTTGACCATGTGACATTTGGCAGGAAAGAAGTTTTCCCTACTCTCCCTCCCATTTCCTGCCCTGCTCCCTAGCTCCTTCGTAGACTTGAGTTTGCTTTTAGCACAATTTATGTCTTGGGCTTGTATGTTTTGTTCTTGTTCATGAGTGATCATTGTCTAGGTTTCAGCAGGTGGGGACCCTGGCAGGCATTGTTCTCAGTGAGAACAGTGACAAACAGGAGAAGTTCTCGGGAAAGTTGACTCTCCTGGGGGCAGACAATAAAAGACCACAAAGGGAACAGGATAATTTCAGATGAGAGCTGCGAGGGAAATAAAACAGGGTTGATGTGTTAGAATGTGTTTGGGGTTTGGGGGGCTCATTTAATATCTGAGCAGAGACCTGGGGGACAAGAAGACCGATTGCAGTTCACCTGTTCATTTAGCCTAAATGCCCATCATGTCCAACCTGAGTTGCTACAGGACTTGGTGCCACTGCTTCCAGGTGATTCTTTGCTGGCTCTCTCTCCCCTGTGCCCCTCCTGAGTTGCTCTCCGCCCCCCTCCATCCAGGTGTCTGCTGGTTATCTTTAGAGCCACCGACGGGTTCTCTGGTACCTGTGTGGTCTCAGCCATTGCTCAGCACGAGACTGGAGCATGGCAGGTGGCAATTGGTCAGGCTGGGCCTTCCCCGGCTCCCTCCCTGTGGGATCTCTTGGGGCGGGACTGGCTCCCCCTACAAAGACTGCAGGTGTCACCAGGTGGCCCCCTGCAGAGAGTTGCCCTCTCTGGGTCCAGGTATGGGCTCTCTCCGCTTGTTCCTCTAGGGTCAGGGCTTACAACAGCTTCCCACCATTGCTGGTCCAAGGAGACCTCGCCACCCTTGTGGTTTCTTACATCTGCCATCACCTGTGCAAACCGCGCAGTTGATAAACCTTGTTCTCCACCCTTGAGCAAGTTGGCTTCTGCTTTCCTGGCCCCTCATTCTGCCTCCCCGCCCCCCAGCCCTTATCCCAGCCTCCTTTCTATCATTTCTCTAATTGCTCACCCACTACCCAAGATGCTTTCCTGTTCCCCTCTGCCTGTTTTTAATCCTGCTCATTCAAGGACCAGCTCAAGTCTCACCTCCTCCAGATGCCGCCTCCGACCCGCCTTCACTTCTCCAAGAATCAGCCCCCAGGAGCTTAGCAGCTCTTCCTCGTTCCCGCCCTGTTTCCTGTCTGTGGGTTTTACTTCTCCAGCTAGACTTTCACCTTCTGCCAAGGACAGGACCATGTCAGGATGCCCTTCTTCAAGACTCACAGAGTGCCAGGTGCATCTTTCTGCTTGAGGAATTCTCCCTGGGGGCTGTGTTAGTCTGCTGCTGCCTGGGCCCCGCCTCAGTGTGGTGGGTTGTCAGCTTGTGAGTGTCAGGGCAGGGAAATAGATTTAGCTATTTCATCTGGTGTCCTGCTGGGTGGGATCTCAGAGAAATAGCACTACCTGGGGGTTGCACTTCTTTTTTATTTCCTAAGACATGGTAGGTAATTCCAAATACTTCACCTGTTTTCCTCCTGAAAATAGGAAACAAAAGCATGAAAGCTGTTTAGGAAAATTCATTGCAAACCCTGTCTACACAGAAAGGAGCAATTAATAGGGTGAAGAACAGTGGGACTGGAAATCCCAGAGTGAAAGTGTGCATGGGAACTGGGTAGTAGGGAAAATGAGGAAGTGAAGATAAAGAAATGCTTCCAAGAGATCATAATACCTGGTAGCAGGATCACGTAGGGCTTGCATTCAATATTTTTAGACTCTTTAGAACCCCAGGAGACGTCAATGAAATCAACAGATTTTTGTTGCTTCTTTGGACTGAGTAAAAAATGTGAGGCTGTTTTTTTAAAGTGCTACTAGAGAATAATCTTTTGAAAAAGCAATACTTAGAGGGTTGCCCAGGATTAAAGTCAGGGGAGAAAAAACAAAAGACAAAACCCCGAAATCCATTCAGATCAACAAGGAGTATGGCTTCCCAGCATGCTAATACATGGATATTTTTTAAAAAAATTAATTGACGCAACTGTCTGTTAATTGACTTTTGGGAATACCTTTGCTGCTTTATTATGATAAGGAGCTTTGCAGCATTCTGTCCTGTTCTGATACCTGCCCTGCGCTTGGGTTATCTAAAGCAAAGTGGGATTAATTTCTCTGGCCTCTGGCAGCCAGGGCAATTTGAGGTTTTGCTGGGGTGGGTCCGGTCACTACAGGTTGAGCTATAAAAGCAGGCTCCAGTGTGATTTTGCTCTAGGTGACATACAGCAAAGAGCTTGGATGATTTGTCCATCAGGATTAAAAATGGTGCTTTGGTGATATTTCCTTTTGTGAAAGGCAGGCACTTTGTTTGGTGGTCCTTCCAGGTAGAAGGTCTTGTTCAGACAACATCCTTGGATTTAATTCTGGATTTCCTTCCATGGGGTGTGGGGAGGAAGGCAGGACTGATTTGAGACTTCCCTAACAGTGTAGCACATGAGAAGGGGAAAGAGAACTCTCCCACTTCAACCTAGAACAGCACACAACTCTGGCCCTCTGAGTCCTCCGTGTGCCCACAAAGATGCCTGGGTGGGCCGCTGTGTCCAGAGGACACATAAGTATCCGTCAAGAGCAGAGTGCCAGTTGGTAAAGGAATGACACAGTGGGAGTGGTGATCTGTAACAAAATGGTGCTTGTATGGCAAGGATGAGGTATATCTGATGGAGGAGGTTGGAGCAGCTGCAGAAGATAAAAATGGCAGATGCCATGTGACATCTCAGATGTGACCTCTCAGCTTCATGCTCCAAGAACTGATAAGACATAATCTCTGGAATTCCCCAGAAGTACTTGGAGTTGGAGGACTTTATGAGTGGCTGAGACCTATATTAGCAGATGGGATCAGGTGCCAGAGAAACATGGATGACAAGCACAGTTAGGAAAGTTAGAACGGGGAGATACTTGACCAATTGGAGATATGATAATAATGGGTTTAGATTTTGCTTGCTGATTTTGACGTAACTTGGACATCCAAGTGAAGTGGTCTGTTGTGTTCCTCAGCACAGAGGGCATGATTGAATATTTGGAGTTTTAAAATTTCATATTTCCTTCAGAAGGGAGACCCTTTAAACATAAATCAGACATTTACACATTAGTATAAACAAAAGTTCTGCAAATAGGTTTTGGTAGGAAGGTAAAAATAAACAGCCATATATAAACACTACTGGAAAAGTGGTTATCACTGAGTAGAAAAATTCAGCCACAGAGGGAGCCTGAAGTAGGCAAGTCTATCTTCATGATAAAGCCCCGGGCCTGCTCTGCTGTGGGCAATTATCTCTCCATCAGGACTACCCTTAATTTTGTTTCCAAGCTTATGGGAAAACAAATCTATCCAAATGTATCTCCCTTAGACTCATATTCTATTATTATTATCATTCTACTTTTGGTTTCAATATATTATTCTTTTTTACATTGTATCTTTATTTGCTTTATTGAAGTATAGTTTATATATCACAAGCTTTACTCATTTTAAGTGTACAAGACAATGATTTTTAGTAAGTTTCCTAAGTTGTACAACTATCACCACAATCCAGTTTTAGAACATTTTTATTACCCCTATGAGATAACTCATGCCCATTTAATGTTAATCCCCATTCCCAGGATTATTTTTTTGTGTGTGGAAAATGGAGTTTCAAGACATGTTTCAGGTTCTTCAGAGAAGTGAGTGTCAGAGATTACCCTTGAATGTTGGAGTCTGAGTCCTAATCCTACCTCTTTCACTAAGTACTGGTGAGTTTTGTTTTGTTTTTTTAACTATTTTGAAGATCAGTTGCTCATCTGAAAAGTATGATTCATAATATCTAACTTGTAGAAGTTTTCAGGCGATCAGAGATAATATATATGAATGGCCTGATATATAGTAGGTGTGCAAATTATGAAATTATCTTATCATGAATACACAGATGCTTGCAATCAATAGAAATTGATTGGGCACAGGGACTGAACTGCGGGGTTCATTATTTTCTATTTTGTAATTTAATCAGTGAGACGGGGTAGGGGGAGAAAACACAATTTATTTGTCATAGATATTGGCTGCTTTGTAAAATCAAATGCATTTTAAAAAATCTTAATTTCTTTTGATTTGCTCAAAAGTTTTCCCTCTTAAAACTACACAGAGGTTTTCTTTCCAAATGTCTTGAGTCCCCCTGACCTCACCCCAACTCAACCCTGTGTTCTATGCGTCTGTCTTGCTTTCTTCTGAAATGGATTTGAAAAAAATAAGACCCTGGCTTTAGCTCTTCACAGCCCGTTAGTGATTTTCTCTTCTGGTATGAAATTTAAGATCCATAAGATTCAGTTGCCGTTTCCTGTGGATGTTCCGTTTTTATGTTCCGATTTCATATTTATTGCCATGTGAGTCAAGATCACAATAAGTTGCTCCATTGCCCTGTGTTATCAATGTAGTGCCATTCATTTATGTGGGGTTGGTTAGCTACTGGCTGGGTGCCAGTTGCTCGTTACCCGGAAAATTAAACATGGCCACCAGGGGGCACCTTTCTCCCAGAGTCCAGTCCAAGGTCCTAATTTGGAAAAGGTGAGAGAGGGCCAGGGGTGAGGCTGCTTCAGCCTTGCTCCTCTCCTTCCTCGAGGGATGCCACAGGTGAGGAGCATCCTTATGCCCAAACTCTCCCACTTGAGCCAATCCCTGCACTGGGACAGCTTCCCAAGTGGGCAGGGGATGAATGGGACCTCCTTGCCAACTTTGAATTTCGGGGTCCCTCCGTGGTTGCTTCTGGGGAAGGGTTTTTCTATTTGCTTCTCCAGAATCACTAGAAGGTGCTTATTCAAGATACAGGTTCTTGGATTTTGTTCTCTAGACAAAGTGAATCAAAATCTCTAAGGATGGGGTTCAGAAGTCTTGGCTCTCTACATGATTTGAATGCACACCAGTTAGGGCCCTGAAAAGGTAGGCTGTTCTTGGAAAAACCTTTAAAAATAATCAGGCTTTTCCCTTCCAAACCAAAACCCAAACCAAAGCAGAAGTCTTCAGAGAATATGCCGTCACCCTAAGTCTCCATGTTCTCCTTGGTCCCCGCCGTGGCAGAGAACAATGCTTCCATGTCTGCCTGAGTTTGAGGGGCCCTCCAGGACTACTTTGAATTTCAGAAGTGGGATGAAGAAAAACAGTGTTGAAATCATTATCAATATTAATTAGGAAATGTAACTATTATCTTTGAAAAAGAAATGGACTTTGTGGTATTAGTTACCTGTGGCAACCGTAACAAAGTACCACAAACTGGGTGGTTTTAAACAAGAGAAATTTATTCCCTCAGAATTCTGGAGGCTGGAAGTTGAAATCCAGGTGTCAGCAGGGTCAAGCTTGGCCCCTAGGGCTTTCCTCCCAGGCTCTGTGCCTTTCTCTTCGCTTCTGAATTGCAGGCAATCCTGGGCTCCTTGGTTTGCAGCCACATAATTTCAATCTCTGCCCCTATCATCACATGATCATCTTCTCCTGTGTGTCAATGATGTCTTCTTCTCTTCTTATAAGGACACAGCCACATTGCCACATTGGATTAGGGCTCACCCTAATGACCTTATATTAATTTGATTACATCTGCAAAGACCGTATTTCCAAATAAGGTCACATTCACAGGTACCCAGGGTTAGGATTTCAGTCTATTTTGGGGGGGACATAATTCTACATATGTTGTTTCCTACAACTGATCTATCATCCTTTTAACTTTCCAGCCCACTGAGTCACAAGGAAAAACTAATTTAGTCCAATCCAGTAATATCAGTACAATCAAATAATTTAAAATGGCCTATTCATTCTCTGTAGGTATGACTCAGATAAATGCCCAGTCTTTCTTTTTCTTCTTCCTTCCTTTCTTTCTTTCATTCCTTCCCTCCCTCCCTCCCTCCCTCCCTCCCTCCTTTCCTTCCTCCCTCCCTCCCTTCCTTCCTTCCTTCCTTCCTTCCTTCCTTCCTTCCTTTCTTCCTTCTCCATAGCATGCTATCTGGAGCTGATTGGGGTACCTGACTTCATGGTCGTAGGGGAAGGGGCAGACTTACTCTGTCCCCGGCTCCTGGCTGATCTCTGCTGCAGGATGACTTCTCTGTTCTGCTCCAGCAATAGATCCCACTGAGTTAAGACAGGTCTTATCTGACTTTTTGGGTCTTATCCGGCACGCTCTTCTGGAACCCCATAATTTTGGCCATTAGTCCCTGAAATTTAGAAATCTTCCTCATCATAAAGACCGACTTTCAGGCTATTGTTTTATTAAAGAAACTGAGAAAATCAGCTTTGAGATTCCAAGTTGATCTATGGTCTTTTTGTTTCCAATAGCAGCCAACCTCTTCATCTGGTAGGCAATGACCCTGATGGTTTAGTCTCTGTCTGCAAGGGAACAAGAAATAAGACCACACAAAACCTATGTGGTGTGTTAATTATTACTGTGTAACAAACCACCCCAAACTCTGTGGCTTAAAACAAGGGTTGGCAAACTATGGCCCATGGGCCAAATCCGGCCCATGGCATGTTTTTGTATGACTTACAAGGTAGGAATGGTTTTATATATTTTACATATTTTACCTTTGACGTGTTTAAAATACATAAAAAGAATATGCAACAGAGACCATATGTGGCCTCTAAAACCTAGAATATTTACTATCTTGCCCTTCATGGACGAAGTTTGCTGACCCTGGATTAAAACAATAAGCATTTATTATTGCCCACAAGACTATGGGTTCTTTAGCTCCTGGACAGACTCTTTCATGTCTCTGAGGTCAGCTGTGGGTCAGACAGGCAACTCTGCTGATCTTGGCTGGTCTTTCTCACATGGTTGGAGGTTGGCTGGCTGTAAGTTGATCTAGGCTGGCTTTGGCTGAGATAAATGGGCTGTTGTCTATGAGCTCTCTTATCCTCTATCAGGCTAGCCAGGCCTTGTTTACTCTGCAGTGGTAATGTTCTGAAAGAGACCAGAAATAAGCAAGACTTGGACTTGACACATTGTCACTCCTGCCACATTCTATTGGTCAGAAGTGCTGGCCCAGATCCAGGCTGGAGAAATAAACTCCATCTTGATGGAAGGAGCCGCAAAGGCACATGATAAAGGATGTGGGTACAGAAAGTGGTGAATAATTGAAGCCATTTCTGTAATCAATCTACCACATATGGGCTATTATTATTATTATTTTTTTTTAACTTTTCAACCTAATTTATAGGCAAAAAATATAAAAGTTTCATAATACATATGAAGGAACACTTTTATAGATTGCTGGTAGAACCTTATATTGGTACAACTTCAGGAAAATAGAAATTCTTATTAATTAAAACCCAAATAAAATATGACTCAGCAATTTCAGTTTTAGGAAGTTACTCTTCAGATAAACTTTCACATATGGTCAACAATATTCAATGCTGCTTTTTTTTTTTTTTAACATCTTTATTGGAATATAATTGCTTTACAATGGTGTGTTAGTTTCTGCTTTATAACAAAGTGAATCAGTTATACATATACATATGTCCCCATATCTCTTCCCTCTTGCATCTCCCTCCCTCCCACCCTCCCTATCCCACCCCTCTAGGTGGTCACAAAGCACCGAGCTGATCTCCCTGTGCTATGCGGCTGCTTCCCACTAGCTATCTATTTTACGTTTGGTAGTGTATATATGTCCATGCCACTCTCTCACTTTGTCCCAGCTTACCCTTATTATTTTCTAAATATTCTTCTAGTAGCAAAAAATTACATTTATCTATCTTTCCCAAATACTCCTTGTGATCTCAAGACTCACCTGTGTAGAAGTAGGTTTGATTTGATTTAGAGCATGGTAGAAACTTGTGCACCTTCCTCATAGGACTTGTAGGTTGTAAAACTCTAGGATTAAGATTTTTAAAATTTTATGCTAAGGATGTTCTCTTTTACCTTCAGTAATGTCTTCTCTTTCCAGTCCCAGATTCCCCCACCTGAAGGAGAGGAAGATTAGTTTAATATTGTTAGCTTTATAATTAACAATAGTTACAAATTTCCTATCCCTTCTGTTTATCACTTCTGAAATCTGAGCTGGTTTGGGGAAGCCTCCAGAGACAATCACCAGATACCTATCACCCTCATGAAGTTGCTGTGAGGTACTTCTTCTCAGGAGATTTTTAAGAAAAATTCTAAATTGGTGCCCAGGAGAACCATCTAGAATTTCATCCCAGTCAACCACAAGATGAGTTTACCCTCAAATTTCCCTTAACCCAGTTTTGAAACTCTGTGACTCATCTTTCCCTTTGTCTGGAGCCCCACAATTTTTGCTTGATGCTGCTTGAAGAGGGAAAATAAAACAAACCACAAAGAGCCGAAGCACTGAGTTTTGGAGCCAGAGGGAATGTCCAATCTTTCTCTGAGACACACACACTCTGCTGCCTTGAAGAAGTGGCTGGCCAACTTCTTGGCTGTTTCCCATATCAGGGAGCTCACTACCTACTAAGACAGCTTTAATTAGACTAGGTTACTGTAGACTCTGCATATGGCTCCCAGATATCTGAAGAAATATCTAGGTCATGGTAGCCATTTTGTCTCTGGAACATGACTTAGAGGTCAGCATCTGGTTGGCAAAATAAAACTAAGCAAACCCAGGGACCTGCCTGAGGGAATGGTGGCCCCTAATCAGTCAGAGAAATGCTGTGATCTTGAGCATTCTTTCTAAATTCCAGTCGTAAAAATCAAGCCCTTACCGAAACTCTAAAAATGAGGCCTGGGAGGTAAATTCCTTGGTGGTTTCCCTAAAGGCTGACAGCTAGTGGAGGGAGTGAGGGGTGTGCTGAGGACAGAGACCTGTGTTTGTTTAGTGCACTATTGTGAGGGCAAGAGGGAGAGGCTGGGGCCAGAGAGAGAGAGCTCTGCTTGCCGGGAAGAGGCTGGTGTGTGTGGAACAGGCTGCCTAAAATCATGTGGGTCCTGGTGGGTTTGAAAACTCTTTTCAAGGTTGCCGTGTGTGAGAGACACTGCTGATTACCTGCCCAATTACCCACTATCCAATGTTCCCTTCTTCCTTCCTAGCAGAACCCCGTTTCGTTTGGGGCAGCTCTGTGCCCAGCTACGAACGCTCACCTTCCCCAATTCCCTTGCAGCTAATGGTGACTATGTGATGTAGTGAGTGAGGACCAGTGAGGTGTGAGAGGATGTCTGCTGGGAATGTGGGGGGAAGACTTTGTTTCCTGTTACAGGTTCTGCTACCCCCCCATTTCCTTTTCCCTTCCTTCTTCCTTCTGCCTGTCCCATGGAGGGGACACCAGGAGGTGCAGCATCTTTATGGCAACCACAGGCAACAGCATGGATGGAAATCGACACCCTCAGGATTCACCCCACAGCAGCTGTGCCAGCTCAAGACTGCATCCCTGGACAGCATCCCTGGACTGCATCCCTGCTTTCTTTGTGAAAAATAAACCCCTGTGTGTCTAAGCCAACATCAGTTGGGCTTTTCTGTTACTTTCAGCCCAGTTCTCACTGATGTAGAACTTATACAGCGTAACTCTTTGAAAGTTTTTCTCTCTTTGGGTGATACCTGAGGGTCAAGTGTTGGCATCAGGCCTGGGTGACCTCAGAGATAGTCTTCTTCACAGTGTTGCTGGGTGGAAACTACAGAGACAAGGCAAACAAGAACTGTTGTGTCTATGATCTGGGAGACTTCATCTGGACAGGGGGAGCTGTGAGTTGGCATGCACGCACTGAGCCTACAGGATGAGTGTGGTGTAAAATGTTGGTGGGAAACCAAGGTGCTTTGGGCTACTGTATCAAGATGACCCCACACACCCAACTCCCACCCTTGGTGCCATGCATGTCCCATGTGGGTGAGGGGGCAAAGGAAGCTGTGCCCTTGAGTGGCTGCTGGGTCTGCTGATGAACTGAAAAGGCCATACCTGCTGTATTCCTGCTTCTGTTTCCTCCCACAAAGCTGAGTGAACATGGTACAAGGTTGAAGTCTCTCTGTGTTTTGTGAGTCTGAATTGCCAACCCGGACCCATGACCACTTCTGGGCCAGACCAAGACCCTGCTGATTTCGTTAAGACTAATTAGCCACATCTTTCTCCCCCATTAACAATAATTATTTTATTAACCTTTGATGTAGTCTTCTGTATTGCCTCAAATATATTTTTTGGATGGGTTGGGGTATAAATGATTTTAATAAGTACAACTAAAAAGCTTTTCTAATCAATGGCGATCACCTCCTGTTAGAATTGAAAATGTTGGCTCTTCAAGAAGAGTTGATGTGATGGTAAAGGGGCCATTCCACCTGTCGTGGGTGGGAAGGTGGCACTGAGAGATGAAAGGGGCGTGGGCCTGGAGGTCAGGGAGACTGGAAATGAAGTTCAGATGCTACCTTTACAGCTGCGAGGTCTTGGGAGATTTATTTAGCCTTGCTGAGTCTCAGTTGCTATATCCGTACATTGGGAATAAGTCTCTGCATAGATGAAATGAAACAATATAGATAAAATTGTCAAACAAAGTCCTGATCCAGGCACAGACATAGGCTTCCCACCAATGTTAGCTCCCTCCTTTCTTTCAAGTCTATAATAATAATAATAACAACATCATCTGTGTCATGCTTTCCTCTTACAGTGGAGTGGGGTTAAGTGCCTGGATTCTGGTGTCAGACTTCTGGGTTCGAATCCTTGGTCTGCTCTTTGGAGCTGAATAACTTTGGGTGAGATATTTAACTTTTTGGTGGCTCATGTGCTTCATTTGTAAAATGGGGATAACAATAGTACCTACTTATAGGGTTGTTGAGAAGGTTAGAGAAGTTGAGTAAAGTGTCTGGCACAATGCGTGGCACATATTAAGAGCTCAATAAGTGGTTACAAAAAAGAGAATGTTTACAAGAACTCAGGTTTTGTCCCTTGGTTAGTACCACTTGCATGAAGCTGGCAGAGCTGGGGCTCAAAGCCTGGCCCCTTGACATTGAGCTTGTTCTGTGCCTGGCGCTGTGCTCAGCATGAGGCATATTGACCATGAATAAGACACAACTTCAGCTTCTGTTTTCAAGGAGCTCAGGGTCTAGAGACAGTGGTGTTTAGGAAATGAGAATGTCATGGTTCCTAGTCCTTTACTACCTTAAACTGTTTGCCTTTCCCTCTCCCTAGGAACAGGGAAGGTGCCCTGGAATCTGAATAGATGGTCACCCATGACAAGATGGTGGAGGCTAGAGGCAAATCCAGGAGATCCAGCTTGTTGTTTTCCTATCTCTGCTGCATTCGTGTGCGCTGGCGAGGTTCTTTCCCTCACAGATTTATGTAACTTATCATCACAGTCATGTCTGTGTGTTTTGCTGATGCCATTTAAATTCTGTTACTATTTAATACCAAGAACATCGAAAAAGAACATTTTGAGGGACTTGAAAAATCCAATTGGTCTCTTAGTAATTTGATTTGTAGGAAATTGGAGAAGATCGTATTCTGAATAGAGTGCTTTTAAATGAATCATCATGGCTTTCCTGCACAGGCACTAGATGGGCTCAGATGGGGAGCCCTGCTGAATCTCTCATTAGGTGGAGGATGCAGTCTGTGTTGGTTAGGAAAGGCTCAGCTCCATGCGGCAGAAAATCCAAAATAATAACGGCTTAAACAAGATGGATGTTATTTGTCCCTCGTGAAAAAGAGCTCTGGAGGAGGCAGTTCGCGGCTGACAGGTGTGTTCATGGAATCACCAGGGAGCCAGACTCCTTCCATCTCCTCGTTTTGCCGCCCTTAGAACGTGGCTTCCTCCTGATGGACAAAGAAGCCATTCAGACTCCACCATCACCATCCTTATGCCTGCATTCCAGGCACAGGCAGGGGGGAGGGATAAGAAGGTAGTGCAATCTTCTTTTAGGGCATTTCCCAAGAGTCATAAATTATACTTTTGCTCACACACTATTGGTCAGCATGTAGTGACATGGCCACATCTACCTGCCAGGAAGGCTGGGTAGCTTATAAAAAACAGAGTTTTATTTCTCATAGTCTTGGAGGCTGGAAGTCTGAGATAGGGTACAAGCATGGTCAGGTTCTGGTGGGGACCTTCTTCCAGGTTCCCAGCTTCCTGTTGTGTCCTCACATGCAGGAGAGCAGAGAGGGGAAACAAGGTCTCTCATGACTCTTACAAGGGTACTAATTCCATTCACAAGGGCTTCACCCTCATGACCTCATCTAATCCTAATTACTTTCCAAAGATTGTACCTCCTAATCCCATCACATGGAGAGGTAAGGTTTCAACATATACATTTTCAGAAGACACAAATATTCAGTCCATATCAGCTGGGAAATTTACTCTTTATTCCAGGTACCCAGGTACCCAGATAAAATAGGTGCTATGACTAGGGAACGAGGGGAGAATGGATACTGGGGCTTAGCCAGCAGGCTTTGCAACAAATTTTTTTGGAGACCTGACAATACCTCTTTCTCTGCCAGCAAAGGTTTATTTGTTTGAGAGGAATAGCAGGGACCAGCAGCAGAGAAATCCCTCGTGCAGATGGGACTTCAAAAAGGACGCATGGGACTAGAAAAACAAAGAGACAGTTATGAAGTAGGGTGTAAGACAGAGTTGGAGAACCCTTGGAAATCATGGATGGCTGCAGGTCAGCTCCTTCAGGTAACACATGAAGATGCCGAGGGCCAGAGGGGTGAGTTGGCTGGTGTGTTGGGATCACTAAGTTCACACTGTGGCTCCACAATTCACTAGAAGGACTCACAGGACTCGGAAAAACTATTATACTTATAGTTTCAGTCTATTACAGTGAAAGCATACAGATTAAAGTCAGCAAAAGAAGAAAAATAGACTCAGGATAGAGTCCAGGAAAAACCAGGTGCGAGCTTTTAGTTGTTGTGTCCTTGTGTGGTCAATGGACAGGGCTTCATTTGCCTGGCTACAAGATGTAACAACATATACAAAGTTTTGCTAACCAGGGATACTCACCTGAGCCTGGGTGTCCAGGGCTTCTACTGGGGAGTTAGTCCCATAGGCAGGCAGTGCCTATATGGCTGACCCCAGTTATTCAGTCTCCAGCCCACTTCTCAGGTCAAACTGATAAAGAGTGGCAAAGACCCCCACCATAAATCACATTGTTAACAAAAACTCTCTGGTGTGGCCCCAGGCATTCAGAGACACTCTTATCAAGCAGGACTGTCCCACGACTCAGAGCTGGTCAAGGGCCAGTCTTGAAGACCTTTACAATGTGCAGGGTTTGGACAGCCCAGGCCTGCTGAGCTAACCCCTTACTGCACACTTGCCCACAGTCATATGCCTATGGCAGAGTCAGGTCTAGAATATTCATCTCCTTGGAGGACAGTCAAGGGAGTTGACTTGCCCGTGGCAGAGGCAGGTCTAGAGTACATATCTCCTGACCCGCATCCAGTACACCAACAGGGTTGAAAGCATGATCGGGACAATCTCCATTCAAATTGGCTCTGACACTTAGTGGCTGTTTGATTTACTCAGATTGCTTATCTGCAGATGTGATGAGGAGAGAAACGGCTACTCAGCATTTCTGTGAGGGCTAAATACATTCATTAACACAAGGTTCTCAGAACAGTGCCTGGCATACATATGTGCTCAACAAGTTGAAGCTAGTATTGTTATTACCATTCACATCACGTTGCTATTCCTCAGTCTCTTCTTATGTATGCAGAAAGCCCCGGAGCTGGCTCAGAACCTGGCTGTTGACAAACACCTGCTTGGCCAAGGCAGGATCTCTTCCTGGAAGGTCAGCCACAGAGCAGCAAGCTGCCCAGGACATTCCGGGCCCTCTGCATCCCTGAAGACTGAAGTCTCATCCATACTTGGCATTGCCCATGTTGCAAAGATTCCCTCAACATTCACTCTTATCCTGTTTTCTATAAGGTAAAGCTGCTGTGTATACATTCTAAAACATCTGTTTTTAAAGTGGGTGCTCCCTGATCTTTTCTCATTTTCGGAATCATCTCAGATAAACTTTTTCCTTCTGAGGTGATTCTCTGCAATGCTTCATTGTTCTCTGTGTTTCTGTAGAGAAAGCATGCCTGATTAGTTTCTGTTGTTTGGTCAAACTCAGCCCCAAAGACAGGAGCAAAGGATTCTGGGATCCCTTCCCTTATTTGCCACTATCAGGCTTGCAATTCTGGGAAAGTCACTTCTCTGGGCTTCAGTTTGCTCATTCCTAAATTGAGGGGGAGGGGAGAGATGGATGCTAAGGGTCTTCCTCTTCTGTGCTCAGATGCTGAATGTGAACATGCTTGATCTGTCTTGGGCCATTTCGTCATCACAAGTATACATAAATCATGTGTGTGTGCGCGCGCGTGCACACACGTTCCTGGAAGACAGGGACACAGCAGGGACTCAGCTAATGCTGTTTATTCCCCCATGTTCTCTGTTGCTGAGCAATCCTGAATCACAGGCCTGTCAAAGGGGAGGCTGTTTGTGCTGAGGTAAGAAACTCTCAGCTGTGCTCCACCCCCTCTCTCCATGCTGTAAATGCCAATGCACTTGGAAGGGCTGGACGAGAGAATCTCCAATTTTTTCAGAAGCTATGAAGTTGCCTTGGAACAAAGACCCTCAAGTTGGTGGGCACCCCCCTACAATCCTGACAATGAAAAGCTGCATTTTACCCAGGGCCATTAAGCTGGATTTGCAAAGATGTGTGCTGGGTGGTGTTTAAGAAGAGAAGGACCCCAGAAAGGAGAGGACAAGACTCCCGTTGGTGCCTTCCCTCTCCCTCCCTCTTTCCCAAGGCTGTTCTTTTCAGAACCCAGGCCCCTGCCCCACTGGCTTCCTAAATTCTAGAGGAAGTGCCAGCCCTAGCAGGTATGGAGCGTGCCTGCATGCCTTAGCACCCCTCACTGCCCTGCATAGCAGGCACCTTGCTCACTTCATTTTCAAGAGATTTAAAAAAGGAAACAGATGCTCCCCATGATGCCTGAATAACAGCATTTCTATCACTGGTTGTCATGACATGGGCTGACATGGGAGCAGCCTTGGCAACGGGGCTGACAGTTTGATGGGTTTAATTTCGGTGCAGACTTCTGCGAAGAGGCAGCTGCTAGAAATGCACCCCTGGTGGCTGGGGAGGCTGAAGGGGAAACAGGCAGGCGGTGGGAATCTAATGCTGCAGCCCATCTTGACAGCAGCAGCCCAGTGGGGCTGCCCATAAGGGCTTTGCCCGGCACCAGCACCAGCACCACTGATGGCTGATTTCAGGATCTCAGTGCACCTCATACTCACTCAGCATTCGCCCTGCTCACCACTCTCCCTCTGGAGGGGCCCATCTTTGGTCTCTGTCTGAGAAATGGAGGCAGACATCAAATAAATTACCCTGAGATGAGGCTGGTTGAGGCAGCAGAGGAATCTGCAATCCCTATTCTTGGTCCTTGGTGCCAATCACTCTGAAGCGGAAAGAGACGACAAAGTAGCATCATTTCCTCTTCCATTCTTAACCCCACTTGATGTTCTAACATGAGGTACCAGTGCATGTGACAGAGGACTTATTGACAAGGAAAGCAAAACGAGGCAGGATTCCTTCCTCCCAGCTCTGTGCTTCTATTCCCTTGTACCCTCTCCCGCCAGGGTCTGTGAGATCTAACTTGGCAACAGATGGAATCAACCAACCATCCGCTACCCTTCTCTCTTTCACACTCTGGCATCCTATTTTGTTCCCTCTGAGCCTTGAGGATTGGAAAGCCCATGAACTACCATCACATATTCATTCTACCAACATTAGTTGGTCCTGTGTGCTAGATACACCCTTCTACATGCTGGAGCCACCAAGCTGAATGATGCATGCTTCCTGCCTTTCAAGATCTGAGCATCTGGTAGGGAGGACTGACATGCAAAGAAGTACTCTTAGGAAATACAAATTAAAGACCAGTCTGTGATGCCATTTTACACACCCCAGATTGGTAACATCTAGAAAGTCTGAACATATTAAGTGCTGTTGAGGGTGTAAAGCAACCTCTCTCATACCTTGCTGGTGAGAGAGTAAATTAATACAAGTACTTGGAAAATCATTTCATATTATTTAAGAAATGGGAAGATGAATATATGCTATGTCTAGGCAAGTCTATGATTAAGTATGTACCCAGGAGAAATTCTTGTGCACATACTCACAGTAGCAATGTTTCAAACAGTAAAACACTGGAGACAACCCAAATGCCTATCAAGAGTAGAATGGATAAAACCATTTTGGAATATTATTCAGCAGTGAAAATTAATGCACTACTACTACACACATCAGAATGCATGAGTGTTACTAACAAACTGTAGAACAAGAAAAGCAAGTCACAGAAGAATATATTGAACATGATGTTATATAAAGGTCAAACATGGACAGAATTAAGCTATATATATAATAAATGTATTTTTAAAAACAACAAGGGAATGATAACCACAAAACACAGGACAGTGCTTACCTCTGAAGTGGGTGGGGTTCAGAGGGACACAGTCATAAATGAGTTCATGGCCGAGCCTTTGCACAAGCCTACATCTAGAATGTTCATGATATCCACATGGAGATTTCCCTCATTAAAAAAAAGTTTTATGCAGCTGCTTCCAACTAGCTATCTATTTTACATTTGGTAGTGTGTATGTCAATGATGTTCTCTCACTTCATCCCAGCTTACCCTTACCCCTCCTCGTGTCCTCAAGTCCATTCTCTACCTCTGCCACTAGGTTCATCAGAACCATTATTTTTCTTTTTTTAGAGTCCATATATATGTGTTAGCATACGGTATTTGTTTTTCTCTTTCTGACTTACTTCACTCTGTATGACAGACACTAGGTCCATCCACCTCACTACAGATAACTCAATTTCATTTCCTTTTATGGCTGAATAATAGTCCATTGTATATATGTGCCACATCTTTTTTTTTTTTAACATCTTTATTGGAGCATAATTGCTTTACAATGGTATGTTTGTTTCTGCTTTATAACAAAGTGAATCAGCTATACATATACATATATCCCCATATCTCTTCCTTCTTGCGTCTCCCTCACTCCCACCCTCCCTATCCCACCCCTCTAGGTGGTCACAAAGCACTGAGCTGGTCTCCCTGTGCTATGTGGCTGCTTCCCAATAGCTATCAGTTTTACATTTGGTAGTGTATATATGTCCATGCCACTATCTCACTTTGTCCCAGCTTACCCTTCCCCCTCCCTGTGTCCTCAAGTCCATCTGCATCTTTATTCCTGTCCTGCCCCTAGGTTCTTCATGACCATTTTTTTTCTAGATTCCATATATATGTGTTAGCATACAGTATTTGTTTTTCTCTTTCTGACTTACTTCACTCCGTATGACAGACTCTAGATCCATCCACCTCACTACAAATAACTCAATTTCGTTTCTTTTTATGGCTGAGTAATATTCTATTGTATATATGTGCCACATCTTCTTTATCCACTCATCTGTCGATGGACACTTAGGTTGCTTCCATCCTGGCTATTGTAAATAGAGCTGCAGTGAACATTTTGGTACATGACTCTTTTTGAATTATGGTTTTCTCAGGGTATATGCCCAGTAGTGGGATTTCTGGGTCATATGGCAGTTCTATTTTTAGTTTTTTAAGGAAACTCCATACTGTTCTCCATAGTGGCTGTATCAATTTACATTCCCACAAACAGTGCAAGAGGGTTCCCTTTTCTCCACACCCTCTCCAGCATTTATTGTTCGTAGATTTTTTGATGATGGCCATTCTGACCAGTGTGAGATGATATCTCACTGTAGTTTTGATTTGCATTTCTCTAATGATTAATGATGTTGAGCATTCTTTCATGTGTTTGTTGGCAATCTGTATATCTTCTTTGGAGAAATGTCTATTTAGGTTTTCTGCCCATTTTTGGATTGGGTTGTTTGTTTTTTTGATATTGAGCTGCATGAGCTGCTTGTAAATTTTGGAGATTAATCGTTTGTCAGTTGCTTCATTTGCAAATATTTTCTCCCATTCTGAGGGTTGTCTTTTCATCTTGTTTATGGTTTCCTTTGCTGTGTAAAAGCTTTTAAGTTTCATTAGGTCCCATTTGTTTATTTTTGTTTTTATTTCCATTTTTCTAGGAGGTGGGTCAAAAAGGATCTTGCTGTGAATATGTCATAGAGTGTTCTGCCTATGGTTTCCTCTAAGAGTTTGATAGTGTCTGGCGTTACATTTAGGCCTTTAATCCATTTTGAGTTTATTTTTGTGTATGGTGTCAGGGAGTGTTCTAATTGCATTCTTTTACATGTAACTGTCCAGTTTTCCCAGCACCACTTATTGAAGAGGCTGTCTTTTCTCCATTGTATATTCTTGCCTCCTTTATCAAAAATAAGGTGACCATATGTGCATGGGTTTATCTCTGGGCTTTCTATCCTGTTCCATTGATCTATATTTCTGTTTTTGTGGCAGTACCATACTCTCTTGATTACTGTAGCTTTGTAGTATAGTCTGAAGTCCGGGAGCCTGATTCTTCCAGCTCCGCTTTTCTTTCTCAAGATTGCTTTGGCTATTCGGGGTCTTTTGTGTTTCCATACAAATTGTGAAATTTTTGTTCTAGTTCTGTGAAAAATGCCATTGGTAGTTTGATAGGGATGGCATTGAATCTTTAGATTGCTTTGGGTAGTATAGTCATTTTCACAAAGTTGATCCTTCCAATCCAAGAACATAGTCTATCTCTCCATTTGTTTGTATCATCTTTAATTTCTTTAATCAGTGTCTTATAGTTTTCTGCATACAGGTCTTTTATCTCCTTAGGTAGGTTTATTCTAGACATTTTATTCTTTTTGTTGCAATGGTAAATGGGAGCGTTTCCTTAATTTCACTTTCAGAGTTTTCATCATTAGTGTATAGGAATGCAAGAGATTTCTGTGCATTAATTTTGTATCCTGCTACTTTACCAGATTCATTGATTAGCTCTAGTAGTTTTCTGGTAGCATCTTTAGGATTCTCTATGTATAGTATCATGTCATCTGCAAACAGTGACAGCTTTATTTCTTCTTTTCCAATTTGGATTCCTTTTATTTCTTTTTCTCCTCTGACTGCTGTGGCTAAAACTTCCAAAACAATGTTGAATAATAGTGATGAGAGTGGGGTACCTTGTCTTGTTCCTGATCTTAGTGGAAATGGTTTCAGTTTTTCACCATTGAGGACAATGTTGGCTGTGAGTTTGTCATATATGGCCTTTATTATGTTGAGGTAAGTTCCCTCTATGCCTATTTTCTGGAGGGTTTTTATCATAAATGGGTGTTCAATTTTGTTGAAAGATTTTTCTGCTACTATTTAGATGATCATATGGATTTATTCTTCAATTTGTTAATATGTTGTATCACATTGATTGATTTGCATATATTGAAGAATCCTTGCATTCCTGAGGTAAACCCCACTTGATCATGGTGTATGATCCTTTTAATGTACTGTTGGATTCTGTTTGCTAGTATTTTGTTGCAGATTTTGCATCTATGTCCATCAGTGATATTGGCCTGCAGTTGTCTTTTTTTGTGACATCTTTGTCTGGTTTTGGTATCAGGGTGAGGGTGACCTTGTAGAATGAGTTTTGGAGTGTTCCTCCCTCTGCTATATTTTGGAAGACTTTGAGAAGGATAGGTGTTAGCTCTTCTCTAAATATTTGATAGAATTCGACTGTGAAGCCATCTGGTTCTGGGCTTTTGTTTGTTGGAAGATTTTTAATCACAGTTTCAATTTCAGTGCTTGTGATTAGTCTGTTTATATTTTCTATTTTTTCCTGGTTCAGTCTCGGAAGGTTTTGCTTTTCTACGAATTTGTCCAATTCTTCCAGGTTGTCCATCTTATTGGCATATAGCTGCTTGTAGTAATCTCTCATGATCCTTTGTATTTCTGCAGTGTCAGTTATTACTTCTCTTTTTTCATTTCTAATTCTATTGATTTGAGTCTTCTCCCTTTTTTTCTTGGTGAGTCTGGCTAATGGTTTATCAATTTTGTTTCTCTTCCCAAAGAACCAGCTTTTAGTTTTATTGATCTTTGCTACTGTTTCCTTCATTTCTTTTTCATTTATTTCTCATCTGATCTTTATGATTTCTTTCCTGCTAAATTTGGGGGTTTTTTATTCTTCTTTCTCTAATTGCTTTAGGTGTAAGGTTAGGTTGTTTATTTGAGGTTAGGTTGTTTCTTGTTTCTTAAGGTAGGATTTTATTGCTATAAACTTCCGTCTTAGAACTGCTTTTGCTGCATCCCATAGGTTTTGGGTTGCCTTGTTTTCATTGCCATTTGCTTCTAGGTATTTTTTGATTCCCTCTTTGATTTCCTCAGTGATCTCCTGGTTATTAAGTAGTGTATTGTTTAGCCTCCACGTGTTTGTATTTTTTACAGATTTTTTCCTGTAATTGATATCTAGTCTCATAGCGTTCGTGTTGGAAAAGATACTTGATACGATTTCAATTTTCTTAAATTTACCAAGGCTTGATTTGTGACCCAAGGTATGATCTATCCTGGAGAATGTTCCATGAGCACTTGAGAAAAATGTGTATTCTGTTGTTTTTGGATGGAATGTCCTATAAATATCAATTAAGGCCATCTTGTTTAATGTGTCATTAAAAGCTTGTGTTTCCTTATTTATTTTCATTTTGGATGATATGTCCATTGGTGAAAGTGGGGTGTTAAAGTCCCCTACTATTATTGTGTTACTGTCTATTTCCCCATTTATGGCTGTTAGTATTTGCTTTATGCATTGAGGTGCTCCTATGTTGGGTGCATAAATATTTACAATTGTTATATCTTCTTCTTGGATTGATCCCTTGATCATTATGTAGTGTCCTTCTTTGTCTGTTGTAATTGTCTTTATTTTAAAGTCTATTTTGTCTGATCAGCTTTCTTTTGATTTCCATTTGCATGGAATATCTTTTTCCATCCCCTCACTTTCAGTCTGTATGTGTCCCTAGTGCTGAAGTGGGTCTCTTGTAGACAGCATATGTATGGGTCTTGTTTTTGTATCCATTCAGCCAGTCTATGTCTTTTGGTTGGAGCATTTAAGGTGACTATCAATATGTATGTTCCTATTACCATTTTCTTAATTGTTTTGGGTTTGTTATTGTAGGTCTTTTCCTTCTCTTGTGTTTCCTGCCTAGAGAAGTTCCTTTAGCATTTGTTGTAAAGCTGGTTTGGTGGTGCTGAATTGTCTTAGCTTTTGCTTGTCTGTAGACGTTTTAATTTCTCTGTCGAATCTTAATGAGATCCTTGCTGGGTAGAGTAATCTCGGTTGTAGGTTTTTCCCTTTCATCACTTTAAATATGTCCTGCCACTCCCTTCTGGCTTGCAGAGTTTCTGCTGAAAGATCAGCTGTTAACCTTATGGGGATTCCCTTGTATTTTATTTGTTGTTTTTCCCTTCCTGCTTCTAGTATTTTTTCTTTGTATTTAATTTTTGATAGTTTGATTAATATGTGTCTTGGCGTGTTTCTCTTTGGATTTATCTTGTATGGGACTCTCTGCTCTTCCTGGACTTGATTAATTATTTCCTTTCCCATATTAGGGAAGTTTTCAACTATAATCTCTTCAAATATTGTCTCAGTTCCTTTCTTTTTCTCTTATTCTTTCTCTTCTTCTTCTGGGACCCCTATAATTCGAATGTTGGTGCATTTAATGTTGTCCCAGAGGTCTCTGAGACAGTCCTCAACTCTTTTCATTCTTTTTTCTTTATTCCTCTCTGCAGTAGTTATTTCCACTATTTTATCTTCCAGGTCACTTATCCGTTCCTCTGCCTCAGTTATTCTGCTATTGATTCCTTCTAGAGAATTTTTAATTTCATTTATTGTGTTGTTCATCATTGTTTGTTTGCTCTTTAGTTCTTCTTGGTCCTTGTTAAAAGTTACTTGTATCTTCTCCATTCTATTTCCAAGAATTTGGATCATCTTTACTATCATTATTGTGAATTCTTTTTCAGGGAGACTGCCTATTTCTTCTTCATTTGTTTGGTCTGGTGGGTTTTTACCTTGCTCCTTTATCTGATGTGTTTTTCTGTGTCTTCTCATTTTGCTTAATTTACTGTGTTTGGGGTCTCCTTTTCACAGGCTGCAGGTTCGTAGTTCCTGTTGTTTTTGGTGTCTGCCCCCAGTGACTAGGGTTGGTTCACTGGGTTGTGTAGGCCACATCTTCTTTATCCATTCATCTGTCGATGGACACTTAAGTTGCTTCCATGTCCTGGCTATAGTAAATTGTGCTTCAGTGAACATTGTGGTACATGCCTCTTTTTGAATTATGTTTTTCTAGGGGTATATGCCCAGTAGTGGGATTGATGGGTCATATGGTAGTTCAGGGAGATCAGCTTGGTGCTTTTTGTCCACCTAGAGGAGTGAGATAGGGAGGGTGGGAGGGAGACACAAGAGGGAGGGGATATGGGGATATATGTATACGTATAGCTGATTCACTTTGTAATACAGCAGAAACTAACACAACATTGTAAAACAATTATACTCCAATAAAGATGTTAGAAAAATGTTTTATTGAATCATAATTGAAATAAAATGAGCTACACATATTTAAAAATTACAATTTGATATATTTGATATATTTTTCAAACTTGTTTTGGCTATTCTAACTCCTTTGCATTTCTATACAAATTTTAGTTTTAAATGCTTGAGGATTGAGCACACGTTAAAGTTTCTTTTATAGGGTGCTTCCAAGTACAATGATATTTATTTGGTGAGAGAGGTGATGTGCAAAAGAGGAAGCAGAGGATCCCAATGCTAAGTAGGTATGAGGACCTGATGCCTGATGCCATCAATCAGCGGAGGGACAAATTCCCTGCCCTCCTGAGCCAGCACGGCAGTGGTGTCCATCCACAAAATTTTGGGAAACTCCCTATGCATCCCTAGGCCCTGAATGGCACCATTGTCCTGAATATTATCCTAAACATTCTCTCTGTTGGCCTCTTTGAGGATGTGGTGGTGACAATACACTGAGAGCCAGAAGGGGGACCCCAGTCTGTACTTCTAGATTCTTGAGTAGCTTCTTCATGGCTCTGTCTCTTGTGAGAACATTATGGAAAATGAAGTCAAAAGCAATTGATCTGCTAGTGTGAGAGACCCCTTGGATTCAACTTCTCTCTGCTTCAGCCAGAATCATTAGTGAACAGGATGAAGGTTATGGTTCCTCTCTTGCCCTCAAATGCATGTATGCAGTCATGCACTGTGTGTCAGAGAACCCAGGAAGGCAGCTGTGGAGGATATGTGTCATCTTTTGGGTGTCTAACATCCAAATCCCTCTCTTCCTTTAATACCCTTTAATACCCTGATTTCCTAACAAATGCTGGAGAGGGTAAGGAGAAAAGGGAACGTTCCTACACTGTTGGTGGGAATGTAAATTGGTGTAGCCATTATGGAGAATAGAATGGACGTTCCTTAAAAAACTAAAAATGGAGTTGCCATATTATCCAGCAATCCCACTCCTGGGCATATATCCAGAGATACATGCACCTCAATGTTCATAGCAGCACTATTCACAATAGCCAAGACATGGAAACAACCTAAATGTCCATGGGCAGATGAATGGATAAAGAAGATGTGGTATATATACATAGTGGAATACTACTCAGCCATAAAAAAGAATGAAATAATGCCATGTGCAGCAACATGGATGGAAGTAGAGATTATCATACTAAGTGAAGTAAGTCAAACAGAGAAAGAAAATACCATATGATATCACTAATATGTGGAATCTAAAATATGACACAAATGAACTTATTTATGAAACAGAAACAGACTCACAGACATAGAAAACAAACTTATGGTTACCAAAGGGCACAGGGTGGGAGGGATAAATTAGAAGTTTGGGATTAGCAGATACACACTACTATATATAAAATAGGTAAACAACAAGGTCCTACTGTATAGCACAGGGAACTATATTCAACATCCTATAATAAACCAAAATGGAAAAGAATATGAAAAAGAATATGTATGTATATGTATAACCAAATTCCTTTGTTGTACACCAGAAACTAATACAACGTAGTAAATCAACTATATACTTTAAAAAAGAAAGAAAGAAAAAAATAACCTGATTTCCTACTGGAGCAACTCACTACTATGTGTCATCTTGGTGGTGGGCAATTCCTGGTGACAACTACTCCCTTAGCTTACCTCCATGAAAGTCAACAGAGGCCAGATTCTTTCTCTACTTTGTTGGAGAGCCTGGGGACAAGCATATGACCTAAGCTTGACCTGGAGGACACGGGTTCCTGGGACATTGGATCTGGAGCAAATGAAGCCAAGATGAAGAGAAGTGTGAGGTGAGAACCTGAGCTGTGGCAGAGGCTGGGACATGCCTGTCTATTCATGCATGGTCACATTTTGGTGTCCCTTACGCACTGCTTGCTGCATAGAGGATGCTCAGTGAATGTTAAATGAATCATTGCATAGATAATAATACTGTCAGCAGATCCCATTTCTCCAAAACAAAAACACTGTCTAGAATCACAGACTTGTCAAGCTGGAACAGAGCTTTGTTTTTCATTCTTATCTAATTCAAGCCCTTCATTTTGCTGGTAAGTAAAGAGATACCCAGGAAGTCCGAGGGACGTGGCCAAAATTGCAACCCTACAACTGTTCCCCAGGTACAGGCAGAGCTGGGCTCTAAATATTCAGACTCCCAGTTTATTTTTCTTTCAACTACTCTATCTCCAAGCCTTTAAAACTATATTTAGATATTGCCTATTTAACTAGCATACCCAGACATACACATATTTATAGCAGAATCATTGAAAATGGTGCCAGTGGAGGGCAGTCTTGATACCAGCTGAGGTTCAGAGAGGAGTGACTCAAGATATTAATTAATAGGACTCGAGCTGGTTATTAGTCTAGGTGGGTTATATTTAGCATGAGTTACAGGATCCCAAAGCATCTTCACTTTCTTCATTTTCAGATCAGAGTGTGTTATAAGTTGACTTTCCTGAGTCACTTAGGGGGCTTCCTGAAACTGGCCAACACCTTGACTCTTTTGATGAGACCACTGGGTTTGTGGGTTCAGGATGAGCTTCTAGAACCTAGAACACAAGTATGGCAGTTTTCTAAAGACATATGCGCTGAATGCAGATTTGCTTCAGCAAATGTAACCTGTATGAAAAAGGCTTTATAGTTGGTTGTTAAACAAACAGCCTAGCGACCAAATGTCCATACTTGTTACCAGGCAAATAAGATAGAAGCTTTAGAAATGTCCAAGACTGTATTTACCCAAAAGTGTTGTCATCAGTCTTAAACAAATTGTATTGTGTTAAATCTCCGTGAAGTTTGTAGCAGCTTCTTTTTGAGTTTGTTATTGATTAGGGAAGGTAAAATCAGCTGTGAGAGAACAGGCCCTGGAATCTGCACACAGATGTCCTCAGTGTGAGCATCTGAATTTGGGTCCCTCCAAATATAGACCCTGAGACAAGGAATTGGGTCCAAGTGGTTTATTTGGGAGATGGAAAGAAGGAGAGGGGAGAGAGAGACAGGAAGGAAGGAAGAGCCAATAAAAGGTGTGACCATGGCCAGATTACTGCTGCGGGCAACTGAGGTTCAATCCAGCTGGGGATCCTTTGAGAGATGGTGCAGATTACACCTCAAGTTCATCCCACCACCTGGGAGGAATATGCTTGAAGATGGAAGATGCCATAGCCAGCAACTCTTGCGCTTCCTTGCTAGAGGGTTGCTCCTCAGGGGGTCAACTTTCTGGCATTCTGCCTGAAGGTAACCTCTGAAGTTGGCCAATCCTGGAGGTAGGGAACCAATGGCCTATGCTACACTAAGGAAATACTATTCCAGTGGCTTGGAGAACATAGGATCTTTGTATAGCACTTTACAATTCTCCTTTTCTTTAAACATCACCATGACGACCACCACAAAATAGAACACCTAAAGTTAGTAATAATTTAAAATTTCAGGGAACGTGGACTATACAGGAGATTTGCATTTCCATTCAATAAGAAAGCTTTACAGGAAAAATTCGATACTCTAAGTTGATTCTGGCTCTTTATAGTCCATATATGTGCTATTAGTATTGATTTCTCTCTCTTAACATCTTGCATAATTATAGTACAATATCAAAACCAGGAAATTGGTATTGATGTTATTGACACAATCCAGTTACCTTATTTGGATTTTACCAGTTTTACGTGCACTCATCTGTGTATAGCTAGTCTTATGTAATTTTATCAGCTGGGTAGATTTGTGTGACCACCACCACATTGAAGGTACAAGATAGTTCCATTCCAAGTATCCCTTTATAGCCACAACAACATCCTTCTCCTCCCCCTCCCCACTGATCAGTGCTGGCAACCCTTAATCTGTTGTCCATCTCTATAATTTCATCCTTTTGAGAATGTTGCATAAAAGGAATCATACAGACCTAGAATGGAAGAGAATATGAATCACTTTGCTGTACACCTGAAACTAACACAATATTATAAATCAACTATAGTCCAATAAAATTTTTTTTAAAAAAGGAATCATACAGGTGTAACCTTTGAGATTTTTTCTCACTCAGTATATCTCCCTTCAGATCCATCCAAGTTGTCATGTGCATCAGTAGTTTGTTCTTTTTTATTGCAGAGTAGTATTTCATGGTTTGGATATTTCACAGTCTCTAGCCATTTACCCGTTGAAGGACACTTCAGCTGGTTCTCGTTTTGGGACACTGTGGATAAAGCTGCTCTGACCTTTCGTGTACAGGTTTTGTGTGAACATCAGTTTCCATTTCTCTGGCATAAGTGCCCAAGAGTGCACTAGTCAGGCCGTGTTAAGCGCAGGTTTAGTTTTGTGAGAAACTGCCTCACTCTTTTGCAGAGTGGCTGTGCCATTGCACATTCCCACCAGTGATGTACAGATGAGATGAGTGGTCCACACCCTCTCCAGTATGCAGAGTTAGTATTGATCTCTTTTGTCTTGGATCAGGGGGTCAGGAGAGTCTTATTTTGGTTTGAGAACAGTGTTGTGTTTGCCAACTTTACAGGAAATTAGGCCAATTCTTGGGCCACCTAGGTGATATCTCTTATCATTCTTGCTCTTCTGTTTTCTGACTGCCTCTCTTTTTACTTTGAAATAACAACGTATGTGATAAGTTGTAATAAATCAAAACATTTCCAATGACTAACTTCCCTCAGGTTAAAAAAAATAATGGACCCATCCCCAGTCTGCAGAGGTAAATAAGTGACTCCCATGTAGCTTGAATCAATGCGGGATGGATGGAACAGGGGAGAAAAATGAAGGACGGAGAGACCAGAGGAAAAGGACCATCTATTATCATAGGACATAATGAATATGGAATTGTTGAAAAGTAAGCTGAATATCTTCGGTGTACACAGCAACAAAGAGAAATATATTTGTAGTGATACTGGGCTGTGAGCTACTTTAAGGGGGATTGGCTGATTATACAGAGTTAAAGGATTTGTTACAGTAACACAATTTGGGTTAAAAGGACATGAAAGCCCATCAGTTTAGATTCACCTTAGAAATGATGCCATAGTTTTAGAAATGATGTAACTGATGCACGAAGCAATTAAACTGCTTGTCCAGAGTCACACAGGGAGCTGACTGCAGACAGGGGCCAGAGCCCTACAAGGCGTGGGGTTGCAGTATGCTTCCTATACAACAGTGTGAGGTGATGCATTTTTTCTTTTTAACATCTTTTTGGAGTACAATTGCTTTACAATGTTGTGTTAGTTTCTGCTGTACAACAAACTAAATCAGCTATATGTATACATATATCCCCATATCCCCTCCCTCTTGTGTCTCCCTCCCACCCTCCCTATCCCACCCCTCTAGGTGGTCACAAAGCACCGAGCTGATCTCCCTGTGCTATGCAGCTGCTTCCCACTAGCTATCTATTATACATTTGGTAGTGTATATATGTCAATGCTACCTTGACCTGTGTCAGGTATTTTCATACCCTACCAGGGCATGCCCTGCTTTCCTGGGCACACCACTGCTCTGGGTTGGAAGCTTCTAAGTTGTTCCATTTTGCTTTACACACCTATCACACTCTAGAGAATGGGAACAGAACAATGGAGTGACGTTGACAAAGATCCCATTGTTCTCAGAGATGTCTGAAGGCTCAGAAGTAAAAAGAAGGGTTGGCCATTTAAAAAAAACAGATTAGCTAGAGCAGGTTTTTAAAATAGCAAGACTTAAAGTGATTCAATGTTAATTGAATATTGAGTAAGGAAGAGGTACGGAGTTAATTGAATGAGTGAGCTTGGGGTTTTGGATAATTTTTTCATGATGTGAAGGAAATTATTACAGAGTTGGATGCAGATCAGGGCAGAGAGAGAGAGGTAGCATGATCTTTGGAAGCAGTAAATGAAAGCCGTTTAGTTTGGTGGGAGACACAATCTTGTTGGACTGTTGATTTTTCCTTTAAGCTCGTAAAATTCTGCTTAAAAAACTTTTTTTTGTTATAAAAAGTTACATGTTGTTTGAAAAAAATGTAGAAACTATGAAAAAGCAAAAAGAACAAAATAAATATCATTCATGATCTCATTATAGATACACACAATTGACATTTTAGTTATATCCTTTTAGTCTTTTTCTATGAATATATATCATCTATGTATTTATACATGTACTAAAATGCTTTTAAATAATGGATCATATGGTTTAATAACCTACCTTAAAACTTAACAGTCCATAAACACCTTTCCAATGTAATTTTAAACCACTGCCTAGTATTCTATTGTATAGGTGTTCTTTGGTTGATATTCCCAACATTATATCCCTCTTACAAACAACCCTGTGACAGGTGTTATAGCTTCATTTTTGTGTTTATCCACAATTATTTCCTTAGGTTAAGTTTGGAATTCCAATGTCAAATGAAATGTAAATTTTAGGACTTTCAATTCCTAGTGCAAAATTATGAACCTGGAAAAAACTGTATCAATTGCCATTCCCAGCCACAGTTTATAGGGTTCCCCACATTCTTCTCCAAAATGAGTTCCATTATTTCTTTTGAAATTGCCAATTTGATACATGAAAAATTATATATATTTACATTTTTTATTTCTTTGATTACTAAGGACATTATACTTAAAAAAACTCCAAATATTTGGGTTCTGTGTTTGTAAATTATCTGAACATGTCCTTTGACTATTATTTTTTCTATTGGGTTGCTCATCTTTTTCTCATTAATTTTTTAAAACTTTCAATTATATTAAAACTTTAATTTAAAAAATAAAATAAAATAAAACAAAATAAAACAATTCTTCCCCCAAAACAGAGATTAGTAAAAATAAAGATGTCATTATCTCACTCAAAAAAAAAAAAAAAAAAGGACAGCCAGATATCTACTGTTACCAAAATGAGATTAGATGGAAAACTTTAACAAACTGTTTAAGCTATTTTCTTAAAAGAGACTTCTTCCACACCTAGAGATCTTGAATAGCCTCCTGGTCAGTCATCCAGAAGAAATTCTTCATATAATTGATGAACTTGGCTTCCACTTTGGGAAGAGAACCACCCTTTTCTATACTTGCTTGCATTCTTGCTTTAATGTCTTCTATAGAACTAGCTCCTTTTGGTGTTTTAGGAGTTTTTCTATGTTTTTTGGATTCTTGACCTTTTGATCTTTATGTTGATGTTTTCGAGTCTTTGTCATTCTGATTTGGTTTTTGTGTATTTTTGGCTGGAGTATCTCATATGGATTCCTTTACCGGAGATTTTTCTTCAGCTTCCTCATTATCTTCATCATCACCATCATCCAGTTCACAGCAAGTTTGACTTTTTTCTGTGGAAGCTTGCCACCACTTCCAGGGGCAGATCACTTTCCAGATATACTTAGGAGTTTCAGATCCTCTTCATATTCTGACTCTGCAACTTCCCTCACACCAGCCAAGTGCTGTCCACTAATATGCATGGGCCCTGAACCACCCTTCAAATCTAAGCCACAGTTGGTGTTATTTCAAAGCCCCCAAGGGAAACCATTGGGTATACAGATATTTTCAAATTTGCCAGTGTTCCTTGAATAGGACTGCCTGCGTAATTCATTGCTACTCTTTCAATGATGTGCAATTCATCCTTTGTATCAGCCCTTAAACTGACTGTTCTTAAAGATAACTGGAACTCATCTTCCATTATTATCCATTTTAAAATGACAAATTTTGTCAGCCCTTGGTTTACAACTGAAAAGATAGTTCTGGGGCCTCAGGGGCTCATGTTCGTGTCCATCAAATTGTCCATGGGGTGGTGACTAGTACTTGGGTAAGAGAGAAAGTGGATGGAGATACACGGCTACTCTTCTAGGGAACAGCTGTGCAGGAGGGAATCACATTAGGGTTTTTACTGATTTCTTTTTTTTTCAGAAATGGTGGCTGAGCACACATGCATTTATTCATCCATTTATCAAATACTGATGGAGCATTATTATGGGTTAAATTGTGTTTCCCAAAAGAGATGTTCATGTCTGAACCCCTGGTACCTGTGAATGTGACCAATTTAGAAATAAGGTCTTTGCAGGCACAATCAAGTTAAGATGAGGTCATTAGGATAAGCCATAGTCCACTATGAGCAGTGCCTGTATAAGAAGAGGAAAATTAGGACATACATACAGACACAGAGGGAATATGGTCTACTGAAGACAGGGGCAGAGACTGGAGTTCTGCTCCCACAAGCCACAGAATGGCTGTGGCTACCAGAAAGTAGAAGAGGAATGGAAGGGTCATCTCCTAGAGGTTTCAGAAGGGACCTGGTCCCGTCAACACCTTGATTTTTTGTTTGTTTTTTTAAAATTAAATTAAATTAATTAATTAATTTTTATACAGTAGGTTCTTATTAGTTACCTATTTTATATGTATTAGTGTATATATGTCAGTCCCAATCTCCCAATGCATCCCACCACCACCACCACCCCCACCCCAGGTTCTTACTGACTTTTTAATTACTTTGTGTACATTAAGTACACTCACTCCTTATCTGTTTTCTTTGTTGTCAACATTTTTTTCTCTGTTTGTTTTAGGCTTTCAACTTTGTGGATGTACTTTTCTATGTTAGTAATTTTTGTTGCTGTTACTTTTTTTCTTTTATTTGTTTGACTGCTTTTAGATTTTAGACAGCTAAATCTATTACTGTTATGATTTCTGTTATTAGTATCATACTTAGAAAGGCCACCCCCATCCTTAGATTATACAATACTTCTCTACATTTTCTTCTAGTCCTTTGTCATTTCACTTTAAATCTGAAAGGTCTTATTTCAGGAAACAACTTCAGAATATTACATTCTAATTTAAGTTTGTATACAGCCATTAGGATGGTTACTGACCAACACTGTTATATTTCTATTGTGAATGCATTTGTATGCATTATGTCTATACCTGCTAAATGCTGTTATCCACACCTGGGCCCGGGGCCCCACTGTTACCATCACCTTTTCATTGCTTGAAGGTCAGGATAGGTCTTGGGTTCCACATATACTAAGTAAGAGGGCCATCACTGTAATGTTGGTTGGCAAACTCAAATCTCTTTTTTTTTGGCTTCTCAAACACTTAAAATTATGGTCATGTGTTTTCCTTGAGATCTGTGAGAATAGCTGTTATATTTCAGTCATTGGTCAGAGTTCATGGGTTGTGAGAAAAGCTCTCCTGGAGGATGGTGAAGAGGAGGGAGTGGCCGGTCCTCTCAGGATTCCACGATTCAGCGTCCACACGAAGGCGTTCTAAGCTGGGTGGATTGCAGAGCCGCGGGCACCTCTGAGCACAAACAGCATCATTCCATGCAGCCCAATTCTGAATGCTTCCAGCTGCAGAATGGATTGTTTCCTACTTTAGAATTAAACTTTGTCTTTTCCTTCTTTTTCTTTTGCAGAACTTCAGATGTGAGAACACATGCCAGTTGTTGGATCAGAGGACTCTTCCTACAGCACAAAAATGCATGCACTATACCAGATTTGCAAATATACAAAAGATGGCACATCTCGTTATTTCTGTTTTTGAGGTTCCTAAACTCAAGTCTAGTAAAATGCTGGTTGGCAGTAGACAGGGGCGTTTTGCAGGTAGGTGACCCAGGTGAGGTGAAATAAGTGGGAAGAGAGAGGCATGGGGAATTCCACAGATTTGGGAAATGCTTCCATTAATATTTTGTATTTGTGTTTTAAATTTTGGGAGTGACTCACAGGCACTGAGGAAAACTAACTGATTAAATTAACCTTGCCAGTAATGAGGTTGCCTGGCCTCTGTGTTAGCAGACACTCAGCTCATGGGCTGGTATTTAATTGGCTGCTTGGCGGCTGGTGAAAACAATGTGGGTTGAGTCCCACTTTAACAAGTGTTACAGTACATCAACCTTGTCATATTATATCCAGACGTTATTAAAATTAGGAAGTGATACACCAAATTGTTTGTTTTCCTTATTCACACAAAACAGATGTTCAGGACTCACTTTACTTAGATACAGTAAATTAGGGGTGGATGTGTTGAGTGAAGTAAATACTTTGTCTGTTCTAGAAGGATAAATGTTGTAGCCATTGTCCTGCTCTGGCTGCATTTGAAAACAACAAGTGATATTTTTAATACAATTTGATATTCTTCAAATGCCTAGTTGGAGGTCAGGGGTTATAAAATCAGCTTCTTGAGTAGTGAGAAAGTACTATGGACAGAATCGTGTCCCCCCCCTCCAAATTCATATGTTGAAGTTCTAACCCCTATGTGATTGTATTTGGAAATAGGGCTTTTAGCAGGTAATCAATGTTAAATGAGGTTGGATCCTTATCTGATAGAATTAGTGGCGTTACAAGAAGAGGGAAGATCTCTCTCTCTCTTTCTCTCTCCCCTTCTCTCCACATGTACACACAGAGGCAAGACCATAGGAGAAGACAACCAACTGCAACTCAAGGAGAGAGCTCTCACCAGACACCAATGCTGTTGGCACCTTGATCTTGGAATTCTAGGCTCCAAAACTGTGAGCAAATAATTTTCTGTTGTTTAAGCCACCTGATCTATGATATTTTGTTATGGCAGCACAAGCAGACAGAAAGAAAGGAGATATTGCTCCTAAGGAGACCTGTGGAAGCTAAAGACTGAAAGCAGTGAGTGCTACTTTGTGAATGACCCTTAACAACCGTACTCGGCGAACCTAGTATGATCCAGTGGGGAGAGGACCTGCTAGAAATATGAGGCTGGGTTTACCTCTCAGCATTGCATCTTTCTGGGTCTCAGATGTCCTCACCTGTAGGAGAGGTCATTGTGTTAACTTTTCTTTAGGTCCATTCTAGCATGTTGAAAAGTCCAAGTGGTGTTGTATTTTAATTATTGGAATATTCCGGGAGGCCTCAGATGATTTAGTTTTCTCTCATGAATGGATTCTTGAATTTTTTTCAAGTAAGGGATACTAGCCAATGGGAAGATATTGTTTCACTCCTCATCCTCAAACTCAAAGTTCATTTTGGGTTGGGAAATGGCAAGATTGGGAAAGATCCTCCCACCTCCACACCTCTGAATTAAGAGTCTTCTCAATCAATACAGATGATCAAATAGCGAAATTTTTGGATATCAACCTCTGTGACTTGTGGCAGCTGGGTAATCAAAACACAACTCTATCTTCATCTCTACCAACCCTTTAAAATTTTTTCAGTGGGGATCTCCAATAATTAAAACCATTACCATCCTTTCTTCAGAATGAGAAATTGAACACTTTGCAAAACTAGTTAATGCCAATAAAATTTCAACAAACTGCAAATGCTCTAATACATCACACACACAAATTTACACACAATCACTTATCACATAGTTGTTTTTTTTTTTTAAGCACCTTGTGTGCAAACATGGACACTTTCAACAATATCCGTGAGTTACCAGGTTGTTGGTGGTGAGGATTTGGGGCTAGTTCCAGGTGCACTGGGAGTTGTCTTACATGGGGTGTATGTCACAACTGCAGAGGCCACATCCTCCACGGAGATTGGGGGCCTCAAACACAGATTTGCACACAAGATGTCCTGACCTCCTACCCAAAGATCAGTACATCTCTCCCAGCCACACTTAGCTTTCTGTGAAAGCTCCTGGGGGTCATATGATAAACAGCTAGTGCCTGTGAGTAGAACCTGTAATTTACTTCTGAGGGTAGTCTGAGGTCTTCTTGTTTCCCAAGACACCATTGAATGGGGTCAGGGAGAGACAGTTCCATGAGCGGCTTAAGAGAATGTCATATGAAAGAGAGGCAAGCCAACAGAGAAGGTATGGAGTTTCAGAAAAGCTGGCTAGTGTTCAAGGTGTGGCCCTTGAGAGGATTATCTTCTTTCATCAGGGGTGAAAAAACATATACCTCTGTGGTGTCTAAATATGGTAAGGAGAGTTTGGGGAATGAGAAGTCCAAATAAATGAGCTAATGTGGATATAAGCCTTGCAATGCATAGATGGAGTTCACATACATGACCTTATAGATTCTTGGCACAATTCTGCATGGGGTTCCATCTTTATTTACCAACTGGGTTCCATGTTCTGGTTGCCAATGGGAAAAATGTGATTCAGAGAGGCTAAATTACCACCTGTGTCACAAAACTCATATGCGGCAGATTGGAGGCTTAAATCCATGGCTTCTGACCCTAAAAATTTGGCTCTTGGAAGGAATAGAATAAAATGGAGTTCAGCTGGTTTGGGTAGAGGTGGAGGGAAATGTTACACGTTATTCACCCTGTTTTCTCTCCACTCCATCCTGATTACCTTTTGTCACTAGACAAAGATCCTTTTCTAGATTCTAGGCTGAAAGATGTCCCCACCTCACAAGCACCTATTTATTCTCCCACTCCCACAAAACACAGTCTGTCTCCATTCCCTGATTCTTTTGGTTGAATCACATGATTTAGATGTGAATGTGGGAACAGATAAATCCTTGTGACCCAATGACTGAGAGAACCATTAAGAAAGGAAGAGCACCTTCCCCTTGAGGAAAGACTTGACCTTTTCAAACTGAGACCCTCTAGATCAAGACACGTTTTCTGCTGGTTCTTTTCCTTCTTTTCAATTTTATCCATTTACCATTTTTCTAAGTCATATGATGAGGGGGGTGTGAACTGTGAGGGCAAGTTCCCATGCAGCCTCTTTGTCAGTTGGTGGCTTGATTCAGTATCCACAACCCATGTTCGGGTAGTGCCTGTTAGGGATGTCTCAGATGGAAGGTTATTTGGAATAAAGGACTCCCACACCTTCTCTCTCCAATTGGATCATATTCCCAACACAGGCTGTAAGTCTGGATTAAGTCCTAGTCAGGGCCACCATCTCATAGCTTGGCCTCAGCAGTTCAGACTGTGTGCCCACTCCACACCACTGCCTAACCCAGTCCACCCAGGCCTCAGGGGAAGTAGATCCTGAAATAAATACCATGAGTGAGATGGTAAAGTTTGGTGATTCATCAAATATTTATGGCCCAGTAAAGCTCAATGTATTTTTGATATTACCTCAATCATATTATTATATAGTTCCATTTTGTTTGGATAATATAATGTTAATCATCAATTATTTAGGGCCTGGCTGATTGAATGGGCTATTTGCCTTTCTTCCATTCAATCCTTGTTCAACAAATATTTATTAAGAACCTACTATGTGTTGGGCATAGTGTCAGACATGGAGAATGCTATGCAAAGACAAAACAAAAAATCAGAGAACCTGCTCTCAAGGACTTACCATTAAAGAACTAATCCCACTAAGGATGTATAATTACAACTAGAGATTCTGAAAAAGGGAAGCTGGTTGTGTGACAGTGTTAAAACAAAGGATCTTGTACTCCTGAGCTGAGTCACAGAAGAGTTCTCTGAGATTGAGAAGCCAGGACTGTGTTCTGGATGAAGAAGAGGAACTTGCCAGGAGTCAAGTAGCAAAGGGTAGGGGCAAAAAAGAACTTTGCGGCCAGAGGAAAGTCTGTGCAAAGACATCATAGAGGAGGGCGTAGGGTGCTTTCTTACAAATGAAGGTCTGGGAAGCTGAAACTCAGAGGAAGGCTAGCACAAGCTGAGGCTGGAGAGAAGAGCCGGGATAAATCCCAAAGGGCTTTTTAGGCCATATTAAATATTTGGATCATGATCACAGGACATATGGAAAGCCACTGAAAGCTTTCAAGCGGGGATGTGTGTGTGTGTGTGTGTGTGTGTGTGAATGAATGATTAGATTTGTATTTTGAAAAGGAAAGTGAATACAGTGAGGACCTCACGTTGAAAGGAGACAAGCAAGGAGGCTGTCATAGGCACTCTGATGAGGGACAGTGGTATCTGGAAAGGTGGTGATTGTGGTTGGACATTTAGGCAGTGATGGGTTGGATTTGGACATGAAGGAGGGAACAGTGTCAAGAAAAACTCCTAGATTTCTGGCCTATGTGTTCAGGAGGATGGAAGTGTTATTTACTGTGATAAAGATACTGGAAAAGGGGCCAGGTGAGAGGGGGTTTCATGAGTTCAGTCCCTGTCTTTATATTAGAGATCAGCTACAAAGAACAGAAGGACTCACTGGAATGGCTGAACCAGTTAGGGGTGTGTGTGATTTGCAGGACAGGGAGTCCACGGCTATACAATCTAGGACTTATAAAGCAGCTCAACAGGGCTTCCGTGGTGGCGCAGTGGTTGAGAATCTGCCTGCCAATTCAGGGGACACGGGATCGAGCCCTGGTCTGGGAAGATCCCACATGCTGCAGAGCAACTAGGCCCGTAAGCCACAATTACTGAGCCTGCGCGCCTGGAGCCTGTTCTCCACAACAAGAGAGGCCACGATAGTGAGAGGCCCGCGCACCACGATGAAGAGTGGCCCCCGCTTGCCGCAACTAGAGAAAGCCCTCACACAGAAACGAAGACCCAACACAGCCAAAAATAAATAAATAAATAATTTAAAGCAGCTCAACAATTCAGGGATAGTAGAGTTCTTTTCAGCTTTCTGGTCTACCTACTGTGGTGTGTAGCCCTTTACCCTTTTGCTTATCTCCTTATGGTTCAAGATGACTGCTGTGACCCTCCCCTTGTACCTGCTTTACAAGTATAAAATTGGATGAAGGGCCAAGAGGTGAATGGCTGTATCCTAGCAAAAATTTTCCCTTTTATTTGGGAAGGGACCTCTCCCCAGGAAATTTTCCTACATCATATTGGCCTGAACTAAGTTTCATGGCCACCCCTAGCTAAATGGAGGCTTGGAAATCCAGTATTTTAGTTTTCTAGCCTCTATGGGTAGAGGAAGACCAAGGAGAGGGGCATGTGAATAGCCTTTAGGACTTGCATATGTGGTGTGGAGTTTGGGTGCTTTGTGTCATCCAAGTAGAGATTTCAAGAAGAGAGGAGGTATATTGGCCCAGAGCTATTCTTCCTCCTCCTCTTCTTCCTCCTAAAGGGAAGTAGGTGATTTGGTGACAGTTTTAAAATATGGCAGTTAAGGCATGTATCCCATCTCCTCAAAATAAAAGGAAAGCAGAAAAGCTCTGCAAGAAATTTGATCAGCCAAAAGGATGATTCCTTAATATTAACGACTACTATTGGAAGTAGGTGGCTAAAATGACCTTAAAATATGGACCCAATAATTCTGTGTGGGTCATGCTTGAAAATGACATCTTGCATCAACCCAGCCAGTCTCTTTGATGGTGCATGAATCTGTAGCATTAGCTTTTAATAACCTGGTCAATCTGGGCCACATTATAAACTTTAATGCACCATTTATAATGACAGTAATAACCTTCCTGCTTCATCGGCCAAATATCATTCTTCCCCATACATTTTTTCCTTGAAAGGAGATGATGAGAGCAAGGGTAATGTCATTTCATAGGGGATTGTCACTGAGGAGGTGACAACTGAGCAGAGTCCTGAAGGAAGTGAGGAAGGGTGCCATGAGGGCCTATAGGGAAAGGAATTCAGGCAGAGGTGGAAACAGGCCTAAGGGCCCAAGCTGGGTTAAGGAGTTTGTTACTGCATAGGGAGGGTCTGTAGGGGAGTATCCCAGGAGGGAAATGGAATATTAACATCAGTCTCTTTCATTTTAAAAGTTTTAAGTGAACTATGAAAATGATACACAGGGAAAGTATAATATGGGACTTTCTATTTTCACTGCTATTTTGAACCCTTTTCCTTGCAAACCATCTTTCCTCATTGAACTGGTTTCTAGAATTGCATCCGTATCAATCAGGATAAACTGGGTGTAGGTAACAGAAATCTTGACAAATATTTATCTTACATAAATGAAGTCTGGAGGTAGGAAGTTCTAGGGTTGGTTTAGCAATGCAACGACCTTTCTCTCACGGGGATAAGATGACTACAATAACTCCAGGCATTCCCCCAGTGGTGACCCAAACAGGAAAGAAGGTGAAGGCCAAAAAAGAAGCTCTTTACCTTTCCAGCTCTCTGTGTATCCATGGGAAAAAGAGCTCCTCAGCACATTTCTGCTTATGCCTCATGGGCACTCAGTCAACTGCTCTCCCCTAAAGATAATCAGCAAATGGGAATGGGGCAATCATGCTTGACTTGCACTGAGCTTGGCTCATCCTCAGGGGCCAAGGGAGGGGTTTAGCTACTCTGAGCTTGTTGTGGCCAAACCAAGTTGATTTATATTGACTATGGAGGGAGGAACAATTGCTGTAGTGTAGGTAACCCGCAGTGTCTGTCACACTAGCACATCCATGAATCCTTTCAAGTTTAGTCACAGAACAGTTGACTATTTTCCTCTCTTTATTCTGTCTGGATGTAGACTCTCACTGATGCATTTCCTGACCAGTCTAGAGGGTGGACTCACCTTGTCCTAATTTGGGTTACCTCCAGAAGCTGACCTGAAGCAAAGATTCAAGTGCAAAGAACTTCTTTGGAAGGTGCAGGGAACACTGACAAGGATGTGGAAAGTGATACAGGGATGGGGAGGCAGTCAAAAAGGGTGAATTTGTACATAGTTATCAAGGTGAGCACCTGGAGCTTAATCTTGGGGAAACTGGGAAACAGAAAGTACATGCCTCAGAATAATTCCACTTGAGAGATGAAGGAGCTGAGGAATTCATCCTCCAACTCCCATTGGTCATTGGTTGAGGGCTGCTCCTGAGATGTGCTGATTTCCCAGCACTCCTGGCCTGCACACACAGGCAGGGTAGTCTTCTATGGCTCTGGAAAAAGCTCTCAAGTCCAGAAATGCAGATAATTGCTGGTGGAGGTCATCCAAAACACAAAGAGATGGTAGGGTCTAAGGCAGCGGTCCTCAACCTTTTTGACACCAGGGACTGGTTTTGTGGAAGACAATTTTTCCACAGATGGGGCAGAGGATGGTTCATGCGGTAATGTGAGCGATGGGGAGCGATGCCCGCCACTCACCTCCTGCTGTTCGGCCCGGTTCTTAACAGGCTGCGGACCAGTACTGGTCCTCGGTCCTGGAGTTGGGGATTCCTGGTCGAAGGGACATGGGAAGCGCTCTCACAGCACTTGCTACACACCCTACCTCTAACGGCCATGGGCCTCTTCCTTGATATGCACTAAAATGCTTTGGTGGAATGCTTCTAACTTATGTCTGTAACTTTATCAGTGTTCACCAGAAATTGTATGCTCCTCAAAACAAGGATGGACCAGACTTGTATAATTTTATTGACACAGTATCCTGCTCAGTACTGTGTATAAGTAACTACTCTCTTACATGTATTTTGTTGGTGTCATGTTGAGGATTAGAATGACTTCATATACATCACAACATTTGGGCCAGTAGTTATCATCATGACTAGTTTATATGTTGATACAACTTTTCCAGTCAGGCAAATAAGTCAAGTGATAAAGTCCTTAAGGAGCATAACTTATGTAATATGGGGTGAACCTACACCACACCAAGGAAATGGAGACTGGATGGATCCATATTAATTTGATTATGGTAGTCAGCCCAGTGAAAAAATTCAGTACTCCAAATTCCAGAACCAAAATCACATTTTACACCTAGAGATTTCCTTGTGTCTCCTTTTCAGACAAAAAGAACCATAACAATTTTTAAAGTCTACATGGAGCATAAGCTGTTTTTATAAATGTGGAATAATTCATTGAGGATATAAGTAATGTTGAAGAGGCATCCCAAAGAAACCTTGCTTTTGATGTAATCTAGTCAAATGGACTTTTTTTTCTTCCCGCTCCCCCCCACCTTCCCTAGTTCATTTTTGCCCAAGTGAGTTTCCATATGTTTCATCTAAATGAGTCACATTCAGAGAAATCATTCAAATTATCTGTGGGCACAGATACTCTTCTTTCATTTGTGGCTTGAAGGTGGGTGGTTATACGGAGTGGAAATGATGGTGGGCTTTTCTCTAAACCCCAAATCTTTGGCTTGCTGTGATTCTCTGAGCTCGCTGCATCTCCAACTTTATTCTATACCAGAGGGAAATAGCCAAGGTAAATTGCAAAGATTATTCAATTTCAGTCCACTTTAAGTGCCCTCATAGGGAGACTGCACTCATGACTTCTCAGGGGATAGGCGATGCATCTTGCCACGAGCAAAGTGCTGGCTGAGAGGTTTTAAATCACATTTGTAGCTTGGGAGACTAATATTAGAGGCAGTCCTCTTCCTAAAAAGTAATGCCATCTGTGTCCTGACTGTATAGAGCACAAAGAGGTGGGGTGGGGGAGACCAGAGCTAACTTGTTTAAAGAATGATAGAACCATTCAAAGGGTGTCTTTCAAGGGACATAAACACCTTACCCAGGTTAATAAAGACTGTCATTGCATTTCACACTTTTAGCCTCAGGGATGCAATTGTTCTCTGGGTCTCCCTAAGTCACCTTATATTAGTCAACCTGAAATATACACAAATCTGAATACAAATGAAGCAATGCATTTGATCTATGCTTGAAAAAGAAATCTCTGTAGACTGTATTTATTTAATACTTTGTTTGATTTTCACCCTTCTCATCAAAGGTCATCTTTATGAGTGACCATTTATGGAGCACTCACATCTGAATGGCCTAGGTACAGAATTATTCTTGACTTTTCCCCCCTTTTGGTTGATATTTTCAAATGAATGGGTACATCGAATATTTTGTAGATTTCATTGTTATTTGGGTTCCATAATCTCTATGGTCTCTTGGAAAAGACTCGATTCAATCCCACACACCCTTGCTGAGTGCAGACTGTGCCTGACACTGGGGTAGTAAGCCAGCCAGCCCGTCTGGAATCCTGCACAGCTGCCAACCTCTCATGTAGACCACCCACAGCCTATTCTCACAGATACTTGGCTCTGTCCCAGGAAAGACAGAGAGGAGCAGGGAAGGAAGGAAGGGAAAAAAGAAGGAAGGAAGGAAGGAAAGAAAGAAGGTAGGAAGGAATCAGGGCTCTAAAAATTTCAGATTGTTCCAAGCAGAGATTATCATGTGTGTGATAGGAATGCAGTCGAGCTGGAGGCAAGATCTTGTCTTTCCCTTTTGCATCTGTGAACATTACTCTGTTGGACACATTCCACATTGTGGGCAGTGTGATACACCCGGACTCCTTCAACTTCAGCTCTTTAAATGTTTCTGAAATCGGTGACTCTGAAATCCTTCCATGCAGTTGAGGTGGCTCATGTCCAACCCTGGCTGTTCCCTTTCTGCTTCAACAGCCAACCTTGGCTTGGGTGGAAATCTGTGTTGCTCTCCCTTCCTTTTCACTCACTCCCCTTGCTGGCTGAGCAGGATTCCTGCAGCAACCATCTAGCTAGCCCTGTTAGATTGACTTATTTCAAGGGCCAAGGTGTGTGGAGCTGATTGTAACCTGCACAAACAACAGAGTTTGGAAGTAAGCTGGGGTTAATGTATGTCTTAGGTCGTCCTTATTAATTTTTAAATGTATTTATTATTTAGACTCTACCTATTTCTAAAGCACCTTTGAGATGACCAACAATAAAAGAAAGAAAAGTAAATAGACTCATATAACAAGGATAAAAATGAAAACTTATATATAAAATGATAAACCTAGGCTAAAAATAGTTACTATTATTATAACACTAATTTTAGTAATGGGTTCCTAGGCAATCAAAAATTTAAAATATAGTGAGGGACTAAACTTTAATTACCTGATGATAAAAAGGATACATACTAATTCACCAGGAGGTGAGTTTTCTTCTTAGATCACTAACTCTTAATTGAAATTTATTACATGGATCCTTGAATACAGGAAGGGACTAACAACATTTTTAATGGTGATATTTTTCAAGTTGCAGAAATATTCTTAATGTTTCTGTCTCTCATAGAGTGAAGAAAGTTGATTGGTCCATACAGGAGAATGAGGATCCTTTTTAGTTTTTCAGTTTTACTTCATCTGAGCTGTATCTTATCCATGCCAGAAACGTGGACATGAGCTTTTTTGGTAGGAAGCATGACAGTTGGCCCACTCTGTCTTGCGCCAATGTGGTTTACATTCCAAGCTCTTAAAGAGTTCACCACATGCTTTCCCTGCAAGGGTGTCTTGCCATGCTTACATAGTTACTTGGTTACACAGTAAAGCCTTCATTAGGAATTCTTTTTATTTCCTAAAGGAAATTCTCCTTTATTTTTTCCTTTTTAAATTTTTTTCTCTTTATTGAGATATAATTGACGTATAGCATTGTATGAGTTTAAGGTGTAGAACATGATGATTTGATACACCTATATATTGGGAAATGATTACCACAATAAGGTTAGTTAACACCTCCATCACCTCACATAATTACCTTTTCTTTTTTTTTTTGGTGGTGAGAACATTTAATATCTACTCTTTTAGCAACTTGCAAGTATATAAGACAGTATTGTTAACTATAGTCATGAGTTAGCTTATAACTGGACGTTTGTACTCTTTGACTTACATCTTCCCGTATTCCTCACCCCCCAGCCCTTGACAATCACCAGTTTACTCATGTTTCCATGAGTTTGGCATCTTTAGATTCCACCTGTAAATGAAATCACACAGTATTTGTCTTTCTCTGTCTGACTTATTTCACTCAGCATAATGCCCTCAAGTCCATCCAAATGGACAGCATCCAATGTTGTCACAAATGGCAAGATTTCCTTCTTTTTTGTGGCTGAATATTAATCCTTTGTACATGCATTTTCTTTATTCATCTATTGATGAACACTTAGGTTGTTTCCATGTCTTGACTATTGTGAATAACACTGCAATGAACATGGGAGTGGGGATATTTCTCTGAGGTAGTGATTTCAATTAGAGATTCTTGAAATTTCCTCCTTTGGCTCACCCTCAGAGGTCGTTGGAGTAAGAATTGGTGGCCCCTTTAGTGTTTAGGTCTGTTCCTAAAAGTCTCTGATTATTTTCAGGGAAAACTCCAGGCCTGCTTAACATCTTTTGCATCCTGCTAAGAGCACGGTACTCTGTTACCCGAGGGGTCACCTCTGATGTGTGCCGATACTGAGCGCTGGTGCTCCAATCACTCGGGAGATGACAACCAAGCTTTTGGACTGATCCTCAGAATTAGGTATCACTTCATTTCAGCAGTCAGTGCCACAACTAATTTTGGTTATCTTTAGTATTTGACAAAAATGTTCTTCATCATGAATAGAGTATTTAACTTCTAAAATTCTGCCTAGTGCATTGACATCACAAATGAGTAATACTGCATGTCCCAACTTCAAAGGGTGACAAATAGTTTGATGAAAGCAGCAAATCAAGTCTGGCTCAGAGCCATTTATGCAGCAGACATAGATCCCAGATGTCAAATGTCAAATATCATTTAAGAACAGCAGAACACTAAAGCAGCAGAACATTTTACCAGGGTAGGTGATACTGTCCCAGTCAGCAGAGAACACAAGAAGGAAATGATATCAGGGATAAAAACACATGAATAACATTTAATAACCCTCAGAACATATGGAAATTAATGATATTCAGAGCTTGCAGAATACCAAGATTTTTCAGCTTAAAATAATCTTCCTGCCGATGCGCAGTTACTGGAGGGCTCCCAAAACGCCATAGAGAAAATTAGATGCAAGCAAAAAAAAGCAAATCTTTGAGATTCACGGAAGGGTTAGAAATAAAGCAGAATTATTTTTGACTAGTTGAAGAGACAGTGATACGGAGACAGCACCAGACTGAGACCTGGGTCCATGCCCGTTTTCTCCTTACCCATTCTAGTTGGTCTTGGACAAGATTCGTGTCCTTAATTTCTTTATTTGTAAGGTGGAGTTTTGTTTTATTAACATTTAAGGTCCTTTACGTCTTTAAAACTGTATAATCTATGCATATGACCAAGACCCAGTAGCCAGAATAACTTCTATCTGTACTAAATCTGTACTGAAGTAGATAAAGTTTCCCCCCGACCACCAGTGTTTGGAAATCTGATAAAATTTGTAGCAGAAGGAAGGGCTGCTCCACTTCCAAGCTCAACTACCACTATATCATGCTGCCCCAAGAATAGAGCATGGTGTGGGGAAAAGACGAGTGAAGAAAACGGAGGGCTAGTTCACCGGAAGCCTGTATGTAACCACATTATCCATTCATTCTCAGCTATTGCTGCTTGAAATGGGGATTAAATTGAGTAAAAGGGTCTGTGCAACCCTAAATCCCAGGAGTGAAGTTTCTCCAATGACTGAGTTCTCCAGCTGAAAAAAAAAAAAGATGTCCCCAAGGGCTGGGTGAATGCCCTCAATGGGGACATATCTGAATCTCTTACACTCATTTAGTATAATTGAATCAGAGCTTCAAAATCCTTGAACTCTGTCTTCCATTTAACCCCAGCACCTTATTGGCAAGCAGGATGCCTTCTGGAGAGTGGACCAAACCAGAAAGCTTTTAACTGACTCTGGATTCAAGGGTGACAGACTTTCAAAGAGCTCTGAGGCCTGCAAAAATCACAAGAGTGTGGGGAGGTCAACAGCAGATTTTTGAATTATTAACACATGTTTAACAATTAAAGGAAGACATATTGCTAGGCTATCAAGGCAATTAATTATTTAATTGTACAAGGTAAAGAGTGGGAAAAAAATTAAGTACAGTGAATATGACTCTTAGGCTGTGAAGGCAGATATGCATAAAATGCCTGTCAAAAAATTTACTTATTTGCAATCAAATCACATCTGATTCCACGCCTCCATTCCACAGGGCTGGTGCAAAGTTTAATCTCAGGTGAGATTATTAGCATTCTTTTCCCACCTATTTCCAGAGTCATGCATAAGTCCTTATTGAGAAAGGGTAGGTCTTATATAGAGCTGATGATCAGAATCCAACACTACATAGTGGGTCTGGCTTCCAGGGGCTTTGCACAAATTCTGAGATATGCTTGGGGACAGGACAGATCTTGTTCAAGGCTTGGACTTCTTAGTTGTACCCCTCCCTTCCATCATCTCTCAAGGGAAATGAGGGAGCCAGCTGTGGGTGGATACACAGCAGCCCTCCAGTCAACTCAGGGCCATCTCTTTTCTTCTCTGCTGCACTTTTTTTCCTGCAGAAGCATTAAGTTCTCTCCAATTCCATTTGGAATACCTGCATACCTGCCACCTTCCCCTCTGAACTGCTTACCTCAATCTCCTCAAAACTCAGGCTTTCATAAGAGAATGAAAGAGAGGCTGTCTTCCAGAAGCTTTTTTTTTTGCCTAGCAATACAAATTTCTCTAGATTCAGGAAGCACAAAAACCCAGCTACCTTCATGGAATTGGAAGTGGGAGATGGATGTGAAGGAAAAGACATTATAAGGACAAGCCCAAATTAGTGCATCAACAAGTCATCCCATACCCTTCCATGCCTCCCACCCCCATAAATCTTTGTGTTCTTTTAGCTCAGTTGTCCAGGGCTCTTTCCTAAGTAACTCTCCCACACAAAGCTGCAGAGGTGTGATACTTCCCCAGACTTTTCAAGGGTCAGGTATGTGGGCCCAGGTTCAAGGCAGCATTTTTGCCTTTTGACATGAGGAGACAGCTCTGTGTAACAATTAAGAGCAGATGTATTGATAGGGTATCAGGACGACCAGTGATTCATAAGTACAACGGCATGAGATGAAGGAAGACTACAGTTCCAAGTCTCCCTGATGAGGAGGACTCTTCATAAAAGAGTTTGTAACTAGCACTCAGGATGAATTGATGCGGAACGTTGCAGCGCCATGGCGGCCATCTGGGAAGTGACCGAGGACTCCCTGTTGGCTGTGTAACTGAGAGGCTTGAGGTTATGACAATGAAGTACAAGATAAACTGCCTACCTGAATCCCTAAGCTAGGAATGACCTCCTCTCTTTTTACTCCTCTAATGAAATTCCCTCTGACTTCAAGGGATTTTTTTCTTTAATTTGAGCCGTTAGTAAAATAGCAATTAAATAATTCTTATATTTATTTATATAAGGTTTGTCTTCCTTGCTAGCTCCAGGAGCACAAGGACCAGTATTTGACTTGTTCTTCTGTGTATTTCCAGCACCTAGCACAGTGCTTGGGGTACAGTAGGTGCTCAATAAATAGTTTGGTTGAATGAATGAATGATCAAGGTAAAGGGCATTTGTATTCTAAAGATGTCCATAGCCATTTCGCCCAGAGAGCAATCTCTTTCTTCCTTTGAGTGCCCAGAGCACTAATTACTTGTGTGACTGAGTTGTCACAGAACATAAAAAGCCTTGTATCACACATTTGCCCAGCACAAGTACCTGCAAGCCCCCAATGGCAGTTTGTAAGGTCGTAGAGGGCAGAGTCTATTACTCACAATGCTCTGATTCTCTCTGGCAGTAGCACTGAGCTTTGAGCTCAATGGGAACCTGATATATAGTATTTACAGATAATTGTTCTGTTTAGAAGTAAATATTCGGCACTTAGCTTTTTCTTGCAAATGGTGCTGTTCATATAATGAAAATCCTTTTGCTGGAAATCAGTTGTAGATCCTTCTTCTACAAAACAATATATGCATTTCTGGAAAAAAAAATGCATTTTGTGTATTAAACATAAGAGGGTTTATGGAGAAATTAGGATTGGGAGTAGGCAGTTCAAAACCTTTGCAACTCTGTAACCACAGGCCTCATGAAAACAAGAATTTCTACCTTGAGAGAGAATTTAGCAGGGGTGGTGGCAGCTGGAGAAGGCCCCATGGATACTAAAATGCATGTAACCAGTAGGGCGCAGATGGCTGGTCTGGGGGCACTGAGACGATGTATTTGGAAGTGAGCCCTGAGTGCACCTGTCACCAGCAGAGAGCGCTGTGAGGCTCGGGTGGTGGGAGGGGAGCCCTCACTGCAGGCACACATCTTAAGTTTACTTAAAATTGAGCTAAAAGGGCTCTGCTTATGCAGCAGCCAAACTTCAGGCTCTTTCCTTTGGTGCTGGAGGTTCTTTCTGTTCTGTCTCCCGTTCCTAAGAAAACTCACCTGTGAACCGACAAAACTCAATCATTATATAGACATCATTCCCTTATTTAACAACCATGTGTGAGCTACTTGTTGTTCAGGATAGACTGTACTTGTGTTTGATCTCCATCTGCTTCCGATGTTCTAGAATGTAGTTCTACTCAGAACTATGGGTTTAAATGTTTTACTTTCACACCCTTTCCTAAAAATAATAACAATGACAATAACAACCACAACCGTACCTTTCCACACCTGCAGCCTTTGGGATAAGCCATTTATGGCCCAGAGTGTGGTCTGTCTTGGTGAATGCTCCCTTTGAGTTTTTGAAGAATGTGTATTCTGCTGCTGTTGGACAAAGTAGTCTACAGATGTCAATTATACCCAATTGATTGATGGAGGTGTTGAATTTGACTGTGTCCTTACAGATTTTCTGCCTGCTGGATCCATCCATTTCTGAGTAGGCTGTCAATATTTCCAACTATGATAGTGAATCCACCTATTTCTCCTTGCAGTTCTATCAGTTTTTCCCTCCTGTATTTTGATGCTCTGTCGTTAGTTGCATACTCGTTAAGAATTGTGATGTCTTCTTGGAGAATTGACCCCTTTATCATGATTTAAAGTCCTTCTTTATCCCTAACAACTTTCTTTGCTCTGAAGTCTGATCTGTCTGAAATTATACTCCTGCTTTCTTTAGATTACTATTGAGGACCAAGATGGCTGAGGAGTAGGAGGATGTGCAGTTCATCTCTCTCCACAAATGCATCAAGAATACATATACATGTACATATCCATATTCTCACAGAACACCAGCTGAACATTAGCAGAAGAACTTGGACACTGGAAAGGACTAGACAGATCCTTGCATAACCTGGTACGATGAAAGAAAGAAGGCGAAAAGAAGAGGAGAGGAAGAGGGATGGGATCTGTGCTCCTTGGGGGGGGGGAGGTGAAGAAGTTCCTGCACCTGGGGAAGCCCCCTCACTGACGGGGAGATCAGTTGGGACAGAAGGGGAGCATCTGAGGCTGTCAGAGGAGGGTGAAACGGCTGGTCTGTGGCAGACAGGACAGAGTGAGACCTACACAGACAGTCTGTGCCACAGCCCTGCGTGCCCCAGACTGGGACGTGTGTCCACCAGTGCACACGGGGGCTGAGAGCTGGAACGTGGGGATTGGAGAGCAAACCTGAGGGGAGGACTGCTGTTGGCTGTGAGGAGACAGCTTGAGAGGATGGGAGGGAGGAAATCTGCAGCCAGGAATGCTTGTGGAGGAAACCCAGATTGCCATAGGACCAAGGTGCCACTGTTGAGTGACACACAGGGGTGGAGCCACCATTGCAGCCTCTCTCTCCAAGCACTGGCCCCCTGCCCTGCCAGGAGCTAATAAAAGGCTTACCTTCTCACACCTGCTGCCAGGTGTTAAGAAAAGCCCCCACCAGGGCTGATCTTCTCGTGACGGCTGCCAGGCGCTAGGGCTGGATCTCTCACACCCATGGCCACCAGCTTTCCTGCACAACTGTTGCTGCCAGGGCCCCCACGACCCAGGCAGTCATGCCACCTCCATGCCCTGTCCTCACTGGGGCAGACCCTAGTACTCCAGGACAGCCTGGGGAGCAGACTCAGAGGTGGGGCCAAAACCACAGCTGAGCCCCAGGGGCAGGGTGACTAAGGAAGAGGGAAAAAATTTTTCTGTGCAGCTGCACAAGTCACAGATTAAATCCCTATGATCAGCTTGGTAAACCCTGCATCTAAGGAATATCTGAATGGACAACGTGTGTTCCCACAAATGACACCGGTCTAGCTCTAGCAGCTGTGGACTTTGGGGACTAGTACACGTGGGAGTTGGGCCAGGGCAGAGTCTGAGCTGTCCCCACAGTGTCCACAGAGGGACCAGAGACCTACCTAGAGATTTTGGAGGGCCTCCTGGGGAGGTGGAGGTTGGCTGTGACTCATGGTTGGGGCAAGGACACTGACAGCTGAGACCCCAGGAAAATATAATTATTACTATTTTTTAATGTTTTGGTTTGCTCTGTTGCTTTTTTAATTATTATTTGTTTTTATTTTTATTTAGTTTTTAAAAATTTTTTAATACATTTTAAATTTTTTTATATTTCTATTTCTACGTTACTTTTTTCTGTTCTGTGTTTTTTCCTTGTTTTTTTCCTTTTTTCTTTCCTTTGCTCTATTTTGTTTTTATCTCTTTTCCTTTGTTCTATTTGTTCTTATCTTTTTAATCTTTTTTAAATCGTTTTTGTGTGTTTGTTTTATTCGCTTTTTCCTTCAGTTTGCAGTCTGCTTTTGTTTTGTTTTGTACTTTCTGTGTTTGTTAGTTTTGTTTATAATTGATTTTATTTGGGGGTTCTTTTGTTTGTCTGGTTGTTCTTTTGTTTTTTGTATTCTCTGTTTTTGTTTTTGGTTTTGGTATGTGTGTGTGTTTCTTTGTTTTGTTTTGTTTTTGTTTGCTTGGTTTTGCTTTGATCATTTGTCTGGGGTTTTGTCTGTCTGTTCAGTTGTTTGTTTTTAATTGTTCTTGTTGCTGTTTGCTTGTTTTTGTCTTTGCTATTTATCTTGAGGTTTTTTGGTCTATTCGTTTTCATTTGTTTTTCTTCCTGCCCCCTTTCTCTTTCTTTCTTTCTTTTTTTCCCCCTTTTCTGCCAGGCCATGTGGCTCATGGGGTCTTGGTTCCCAAGACAGGAGTTGGGCCTGAGCCTCTGGGGTAGCAGCACAGAGTCCAGGACGCTGGAATGTCAGAGTATTCCCTGCCCCAGGGAATATTAAATGGTGAGAGCTCTCCCAGAGGTCTCCATCTCAACTCCAAGACCCAGCTCCATCCAACTGCCTGCAGACTCCAGTGCTGAATGACCCATGCCAAACAACAAGCAGGATAGGAACACAAACCCACCCATCAGCAGACAGGCTCCCTAAGTCATACTAAGCCCACCTCAAAACACACCACCTGATGTGGCCCTACCCATCAGAGTAACAAGATCCAGCTCTACCCACAAGAACACAGGAACAAGTCCCTTCCACCAGGAAGCTGACACAAGCCACTGGACCAACCTCTGGTGTCTGGTGGGGTCAGACACCAGAAGCAAGAGGAACAACGACCCTGCAACCTGCAGAAAGGAGACCTCAAATACAGTGAGTTAGACAAAATGAGAAGACAGAGAAATATGTTGCAAATGAAGGAGCAAGATAAAAACCCACAAGACCAAATAAATGAAGAGGAAATAGACAGTCTACCTGAAAAATTATTCAAAGTAATGATAGTAAAGATGATCCAAAATCTTGGAAACAGAATGGAGAAAATACAAGAAACGTTTAGCAAGGACCTAGAAGAACTAAAGAACAAACAGTGATGAACAACACAACAACTGAAATTAAAAACACACTAGAAGGAATCAATAGCAGAATAATTGAGGCAGAAGCACGGATGAGTGAGCTGGAAGATAGAATGGTGGAAGTAACTGCCACAGAGCAGAATAAAGAAAAAAGAATGAAAAGAATTGAGGACAGTCTGAGAGACCTCTGGGACAACATTAAATGCACCAATATTCCAATTATAGGGGTCCCAGAAGAAGAGAGAGAGAAAGGGTCTGAGAAAATATTTGAAGAGATTATAGTTGAAAACTGCAATAACATGGGAAAGGAAATAGTCAATCAAGTCTAGAAAGCACACAGAGTCCCATAGAGGATAAGCCCAGGGGGAAACACGCCAAGACACATATTAATCAAACTAAAAAAATTAAATACAAAGAAAAAACATTAAAAGCAGCAAGGGAAAAGCAACAAATACCATACAAGGGAATCCCCATAAGGTTAACAGCTGATTTTTCAGCAGAAACTCTGCAGGCCAGAAGGGAGTGGCAGGATATATTTAAACTGATGAACGGGGAGATACTACAACCAAGATTACACTACCCAGGAAGGATCAGATTTGATGGAGAAATCAAAAGCTTTACAGACAAGCAAAAACTAAGAGAATTCAACACCACCACTAGACCAGCTTTGCAACAAATGTTAAAAGAACTTCTGGCACAAAAACAGAAATATAGATAAATGGAATGGATAGAAAGTCCAGAGGTAAACCCACGCACATATGGTCACCTTATCTTTGATAAAGGAGGCGAGAATATACAATGGAGAAAAGAAAGGCTCTTCAACAAGTGGTGCTGGGAAAACTGGACAGCTACATGTAAAAGAATGAAATTAGAACACTTCCTAACACCATACAAAAAAATAAACTCAAAATGGATTAAAGACCTAAATGTAAGGCCAGACACTATCAAACTCTTAGAGGAAAACATAGGCAGAACACTCTGTGACATAAATCATAGCAAGATCCTTTTTGACCCACCTCCTAGAGAAATGGAAATAAGATCAAAAATAAACAAATGGGACCTAATGAAACTTAAAAGCTTTTGCACTGCAAAGGAAACCATAAACAAGATGAAAAGACAACCCTCAGAATGGGAGAAAACATTTGCAAACGAATCAATGGACAAAGGATTAATCTCCAAAACATACAAGCAGCTCATGCAGCTCAATATCAAAAAAACAAACAACCCAATCCAAAAATGGGCAGAAGACCTAAATAGACATTCCTCCAAAGAAGATTTACAGATTGCCAACAAACACATGAAAGGATGCTCAACGTCACTAATCATTAGAGAAATGCAAATCAAAACTACAATGAGGTATAACCTCACACTTGTCAGAATGGCCATCATCAAAAAATCTACAAATAATAAATGTTGGCAAGGGTGTGGAGAAAAGGGAACCCTCTTGCAGTGTTGGTGGGAATGTAAATTGATACAGCCACTATGGAGAACAGTATGGCGGTTTCTCAAAAAACTGAAAATAGAACTACCAGATGACCAAGAAATCCCACTACTGGGCATATACCCTGAGAAAACCACAATTCAGAAAGAGTCATGAACCACAATGTTCATTGCAGCACAATTTACAGTAGCCAGGACACAGAAGCAACCTAAGGGTCCATTGACAGATGAATGGATAAAGAAGATGTGGCACATATATGCAATGGAATATTACTGAGCCATAAAAAGATATGAAATTATTTGTAGTGAGGTGGATGGACCTAGAGTCTGTCATACAGAGTGAAGTAAGTCAGAAAGAGAAAAACAAATACCGTATGCTAACACATATATATGGAATCTAATAAAAAAAATGGTTCTGATGAACCTAGGGACAGGACAGGAATAAAGACGCAGATGTAGAGAATGGACTTGAGGACATGGGGAGGGAGAAGGGTAAGCTGGGACGAAGTGAGAGAGTAACACTGACATATATACACTACCAAATGTAAAATAAATAGCTAGTGGAAAGCATCTGCATAGCACAGGGAGATCAGCTGGGTGCTTTATGACCATCAAGAGGGGTGGGATGGGGAGGGTGGGAGGGAGATGCAAGAGGGAGGGTATATGGGGATATATGTATACATATAGCTGATTCACTTTATTGTGTAGCAGAGTCTGACACAACATTGTAAAGCAATTATACTCCAATAAAGATGTTTAAAAAAAAATAACTTCTCTAGGCAGGAAATACAAGGGAAGAAAAAGACCTACAAAAAAAACCCAAAACAACTTGAAAAATGGTAATAGGAACATACTTATTGGTAATTACCATAAATGTGGATTATATGCTCCAACCAAAAGACACAGACTGGCTGAATGGATACAAAAACAAGAGCTGTATATATGTTGTCTATAAGAGACCCACTTCAGACCTAGGGACACATACAGACTGAAAGTGAGGGGATGGACAAAGATAGTCCATGCAAATGGAAATCAAAAGAAAGCTGGAGTAGCAATACTCATATCAGACAAAAGAGACTTGAAAATAAAGACTGTCACAAGAGACAAGGAAGGACACTACATAATGATCAAGGGATCAATCCAAGAAGAAGATATAAGAATTGTAAATATTTATGCACCTATCACAGAAGCACCTCAATACATAAGGCAAATGCTAACAGCCATAAAAGGGGAAATTGACAGTAATGCAATAATGGTGGGGGACTTTGCCACTCCACTTACACAATGGATAGATCATCCAGACAGAAAATTAATAAGGAAACACAACCCTTAAATGATACATCAGACCAGATAGACTTAATTGGTATCTGTAGGACATTGCATCTGAAAGCAGCAGAATACACTTTCTTCTCAAGTGCACATGGAACATTCTGCAGGATAGATCACATGGTGGGTCACAAATCAAGCCTTGGTAAATTTAAGAAAATTGAAATCTTATCAAGCATCTTTTCTGACCACAATGTTATGAAATTAGAAATCAATTACAGGAAGAAAAAAAACTACAAAACACAAACACATGGAGGCTAAACAATATGCTACCAAATAACCAAGAGATCACTGAGGAAATCAAAAAATACCTAGAAACAAATGACAATGAAAACACGATGACCCAAAACCTATGGGATGCACCAAAAGCAGTTCTAAGAGAGAAGTCTATAGTAATACAATCCCACCTCAAGAACCAAGAAAAATCTCAAATAAAAAACCTAACCTTACACCTAATGCAACTAGAGAAAGAAGAACAAACAAAACCCAAAGTTAGTAGAAGGAAAGAAATCATAAAGATCAGAGCAGAAATAAATAAAATAGAAATGTAAAAACAATACCAAAGATCAATAAAACTAAAAGCTTGTTCTTTGAGAAGATAAACAAAGTTGATAAACCTTTAGCCCTACTCATCAAGAAAAAAAGGGAGAGGACTCAAATGAATAAAATTAGAAATGAAAAAAGAGAAGTTACAACTGACACTGCAGAAATACAAAGGATCATAAGACTGCAAGCAACTATATGCCAATAAAATGGACAACCTGGAAGAAATGGACAAATTCTTTAAAAAGTACAACCTTCCATGACTGAACCAGGAAGAAATAGAAAGTATGAACAGACCCATCACAAGCACTGAAATTGAAACTGTGATTAAAAATCTTCCAACAAACACAAGCCCAGGGTAGATGGCTTCACAGGCGAATTCTATCAAACATTTAGAGAAGAGCTAACACCTATCTTTCTCAAACTCCTTCAAAAAATTTCAGAAGGAGGAACACTCCCAAACTCATTCTATGAGGCCACCATCACCCTGATACCAAAACCAGACAAAGATATCCCCCAAAAAGAAAATTAGAAGCCTATATCACTGATGAACATAGATGTAAAAATCCTCAATAAAATACTAGCAAATCCAACAACACATTAAAGAGATCATACACCATGATCAAGTGGGATTTATCCTAGAGATGCAAGGATTCCTCAATATATGCATATCAATCAACGTGATACACCATATTAACAAACTGAAGAATAAAAACCATATGATCATCTCAATAGATGTAGAAAAAGCTTTCAAAAAAATTCAACACTGATTTATGATAAAAACTCTTCAGAAAATAAGCATAGTGGGAACCTACCTCAACATAATACATGCCATATATGACAAGCCCACAGCAAACATTATTCTCAATCGTGAAATATTGAAAGCATTTCCTCTAAAATCAGGAACAAGACAAGGGTGCCCACTCTCACCACTATTATTCAACATTGTTTTGGAAGTCCTAGCCATGGCAATCAGAGAAGAAAAAGAAATAAAAGGAATCCAAATTGGAAAAGAAGTAAAACACTCACTGTTTGCAGATGACATGATACTATACATAGAAAATCCTAAAGATGCCACCAGAAAACTACTAGAGCTAATCAATGAATTTACTAAAGTCACAGGATACAAAATTAATACACAGAAATCTCTTGCATTCCTCCACACTAAAAATGAAAGATCAGAAAGAGAAATTAAGGAAGCAATCCCATTTATCACTGCAACAAAAATAATAAAATACCTAAGAATAAACCTAACTAAGGAGGCAAAAGACCTGTATGCAGAAAACTATAAGATACTGATGAAAGAAATTAAAGATGACACAAACAGATGGAGAGATATACCATGTTCCTGGATTGGAAGAATCAATACTGTGAAAATGACTACCTAAAGCAATCTACATATTCAAAGCTATCCCTATGAAATTACCAATGGCATTTTTCACAGAACTAGAACAAAAATTTTTACAGTTTGTATGGAAACACAGAAGACCCCAAATAGCCAAAGCAATCTTGGGAAAAAAATGGAGCTGGAGGAATCAGGCTCCCTGACTTCAGACTATACTACAAAGCTATAGTAATCAAGATAGTATGGTACTGGCACAAAAACAGAAATATAGATCAATGGGACAGAATAGAAAGCCCAGAGATAAACCCACACACCTATGGTCACCTAATCTATGACAAAGGAGGCCAGAATATACAATGGAGCAAAGATAGCCTTTTCAATAAGTGGTGCTGGGAAAACTGGACAGCTATGTGTAAAAGAATGAAATTAGAACACTCCCTAACACCATACACAAAAATAAACTCAAAATGGATTAAAGACCTACATGCAAGACCGGACACTATAAAACTCTTAGAGGAAAACATAAGCAGAACACTCTGACGCAAATCACAGAAAGATCTTTTTTGACCCACCTCCTAGAGTAATGAGAATAAAAACGAAAATAAACAAATGGGACCTAATTAAACTTAAAAGCTTTTGCATAGCAAAGGAAATCATAAACAAGATGAAAAGAGAGCCCTCAGAATGGGAGAAAATATTTGCAAATGAAGCAACTGCCAAAGGATTAATCTCCAAAATATAGAAAGAGCTCATGCAGCTCAATATGAAAAAAACAAACAACTCAATCAAAAATGTCGACCTAAACAGACATTTCTCCAAAGAAGACATACAGATGGCCAAGAAGCACATGAAAATATGCTCAACATCACTAATTATTAGAGAAATGCAAATCAAAACTACAATGAGGTATCACCTCACACTGGTCAGAATGGCCATCATCAAAATATATATAAACAATAAATGCCGGAGAGGGTGTGGAGAAAAAGGAACTCTCACACATTGTTGGTGGGAATGTAAATTAATACAGCCAATATGGAGAACCATATGGAGTTTCTTAAAAAATTAAAAATAGAACTACCATACGACCCAGCAATCCCACTACTGGGCATATACCCTGAGAAAACCATAATTCAAAAAGACACATGCTTCCCAATATTCAGTGCAGCATTATTTACAATAGCCAAGACTTGGAAGCAACCTAGATGTCCATCAACAGATGAATGGATAAAGAAGATGTGGCACATATAGAGTACTGTTAGCACAGTGTATCTTTCTCCATCCCTTAACTTTTAACCTATGGTGTTTTTCAATTTAAAATGGGTTTCATGTAGGTAATATACAGCTGGATCTTGTTTTTTTTTTTTAAATTAATTTATTTATTTATCTTTGGCTGTGTTAGGTCTTCGTTTCTGTGCCAGGGCTTTCTCCAGTTGCGGCGAGAGGGGTCCACTCTTCATCGCGGTGCGCGGGCCTATCACTCTCGCGGCCTCTCCCGTTGCGGAGCACAGGCTCCAGACGCGCAGGCTCAGTAGTTGTGGCTCACGGGTTTAGTTGCTCTGCGGCATGTGGGATCCTCCCAGACCTGGGCTCGAACCCGTGTCCCCTGCATTGGCAGGCGGATTCCTAACCACTGCGCCACCAGGGAAGCCCTGGATCTTGTTTTTTGATCCACTCTGACAACATCTGTCTTTCGATTTGTGTATTTAGATCATTGACATTCAGAGTAATTATTGATATAATTGGATTAAAATCTACCATATTTTTACTGTTTTCTATTTGTTGCCCTTGTTCTTTGTTCCTTGTAGTCTTTTTTTGCCTTTCCTGGTTTTCACTGAGAATTTTGTATGATTCCATTTTCTCTCCTTTGTAAGCATATCAGTTAAAGTTCCTTTTATTAAAGTTTTTAGTGGTTTCCCTAGAGTTTGCAATATATATTTACAACTAATCCGAGTCCACTTTCAAATAACACTATACCCTTAGTGTTATGTATACATAAGCATACATAATTGAATACACACTTGCCATTGTTATTTTGCACAAATTGTTATCTGTTAGATCAATTAAGGATAAAAAAAATGAAGGGTTTTTATTTTACCTTCACTTGTTCCTTCTTTAATGTTCTTTCTTTATGTAGACCTGAGTTTCTGTCTCTATTAGTTCCTTTCTCTGTAAAGAACTTTTGTTAACATTTCTTGCAAGGAAGATCTACTGGCTACAAATTCTCTGAAGTTTTGTTTGCCTGAGAAGGTCTTTATTTCTCCTCACTTTTGAAGGATAATTTCAGAGAGTACTGAATTCTAGGTTGGTGGGTTGTTTTATTACTCTCAACACTTTAGATATTTGACTCCATTCTCTTCTTGCTTCCATGATTTCTGAGGAGAAGTCAGGTATAATTCTTATCCTTGTTTCTCTACAGGTAAGGTGCTTTTTCCCCTCTGGTTTCTTTCAGGGTATTTTCTTTTTTTTGTTGTTGTTGTTTTTCCTGGTTTTTTTTTTTTTTTCTTTCTTTCTTTTTTAACATCTTTATTGGAGTATAATTGCTTTACAATGGTGTGTTAGTTTCTGCTTTATAATAAACTGAATCAGTTATACATATACATATGTCAGGGTATTTTTTTAATCTTTGATTTTCTGTGGTTTGAATATGCAATACCTGGGTGTAGTCCTTTTCTTGGCATTTATCCTACTTGGCGTTCTGAAAGCTTCCTGGATCTGTGGTTTGGTGTCTGACTTTAATTGGGGAAATTCTCATTCATTATTGCTTCAAATATTTCTTTTGTTCTTTTCTCTTTTCTCCTTCTGGTATTTCCATTACATGTATTTTGCACCTTTTGTAGTTGTCCCACAGTTCTTAGATATTCTGTTCTTTTGTTATTTTCCTTTTCAGTTTTTGTTGTTTTTCAGTTTTGAGGATTCTATTGACATATCCTAAAGCTCAGAGATTCTTTCCTCAGCTGTGTCCATCAAGACAATATTTTTTTTGTTATTTCTTTTTGGTTCTTTCTTAGGATTTCCATCTCTCTGATTACATTGTCTATGTCTTCTTGCATGCTGTCTACTTTACCTATTAGAGTCCTTAGCATATTAATCATAGTTGTTTGAAGTGCCTGGTCTGATAATTCCAGTATTCCTGGCATGTCTGGTTCCATTGTTTGTTCTGTCTCGTCAAACTGCTTTTTTTGCCTTTTGGTATGCCTTGTAATTTTTTCTCGATAGTTGGACATGATATACTATGTAAAAGGAACTGCTATAAAAGGACTTTAGCAGTGTGGTAGTAAGGTGTGCAGGGGAATTCTGTGTATGTGTGTGGTAATCACTGTCCTGTGATTAGGTCTCAGTCTTTTAGTGAGCCTGTGCCTCTGGATCGTGAGCTACACAAGTGCTTCTCAGTTTTTTTCCCACCCCTTAGATAGACTGACTAGAGTTTGCTGGATTTGGATTTTTATTTCCCCCCAGGTCAGTTAGGCTCTGATAAAATCCCAGCTGGTTAAGCTCTTGTTAAATAGTTTCTCCTTGCTAAGAAGAACAGAGTACTCTGGTATATTTGAAATGGTTCATTTTTATTTCCTCCTTCCAGAAGCATGAGGTAATTTTTCTCTGATATTTACATGGGAACCTAGTGGAGCCCCAGGAGGTAACACAAAAGTGACTAGGTTTTTATCTCTGCAACTTGTCCACACTGAGCCTTGAGCAATTCATCATTTACAATTCTGATTTTCTTACCTGGCCCTGGTTCCCAGAGATATTTCAGCTCCTGAGTTTTTGCTCCAGTAAGTTGTGATTTTCTGTTTACCTGTTGGTCCCTTCAGTTTTGGGGGTAGCAGGTTGCCTTGTAACCTCAATTCTTTATGTATCCAGGAAGAGTTGTTGATTTTTCAGTCTGTTTAGCTTTTTACTTGTTAGTATGGAGTGGTGACTTCCACACTTCTTATATGCAGAACCAGAAACCAAAACTACCTGATAAGCATTTTACAGATTTTGTCTTTTTAATGCTCAAAGCAACCTTACAATGAAGATATCCTTGTGCTCTTGTTACTGATGAATAGACTTCCCCTTGGAGCAGACCACGGTCTCATGGGGGGTTAGGGATGGTGCCTGGATATTAAGCTGGCACTGACCCTCAAGCCAAGCTGTGTAGTGAAGAAGGTCTGGAAAAGCATCCTAAAAGCTCTGACCTTTCTCCTCTCCTGGTCTCAGTGAGGATACACTAACTTTCAAAGGGAAGAGTGGCTGGTCATTTCTTTTTTTAAAATTAATTAATTAATTAATTTATTTATGGCTGTGTTGGGTCTTCGTTTCTGTGCGAGGGCTTTCTCTAGTTGCGGCGAGCGGGGTCCACTCTTCATCGCGGTGCTTGGGCCTATCGCCATCATGGCCTCTCTTGCTGCAGAGCACAGGCTCCAGACGCGCAGGCTCAGTAATTGTGGCTCACGGGCCTAGTTGCTCCGCGGCATGTGGGATCTTCCCAGACCAGGGCTCGAACCTGTGTCCCCTGCATTGGTAGGCAGATTCTCAACCACTGCGCCACCAGGGAAGCCCCTGGTCATTTCTTTTTGTTCACCATCCATAGGTAACTGACTTATCTGGTATCTGGCTTAACAGGCAAATGGTGAAAGTCTTTTTAGATTGGCAAGATGAATCATTTGTTTTCAAGCTGACATTTTCTCTCCTTGAAGCTTCCCAACCCCTTGTTTTATAGTAAGCACTTCTGAACTCACCAGGGGCTGACAAAAATTAAACTTCTTGAAGACAAAAGGTAATTAAGTTTCTCCTCTAGTGCCAAAAATGTAATTGAAGATTTTAGACAAGGACTTACATTTTTTTCTTTTCAGTCTACCTACAACATCTATAGAAACATAGCTTGTTTTTAAATAGATTATCACATGACGCCAACCACTTCTAGTACTTTAATGGAAAAACATTCTAGATTAATATGTTTAAGATTGTTGGCTATGGTATTTACTGAAGGGTGTACTGATAGAGTAAATGTGTTAAGTCAATAGCATCAACCAGAAGTATGAAACAAAAATTTGTAAAAATCTAATGGTGTTATTGTTTATAAATTGATCAGGTACTGGAGCAGGGATCTCCAGAAAAGAGCTCTCAAACTTACTTAAAATAAGTCTTATGCCCATAAGCTAAATCAAAATACGGTGGAGAAAGAAATGGTTGAGGTCAAGTATCAATCAATTGCTTATAAAATCCTAAGCCTGTTGAAGGAGATGCTTTTAGTTTCTCACATTATAAAAAAGGGAAGCTTGGAACACAGCAGAGATGAGCAATGTGACCTTAGTAAAACAATGAGGTGAGAGACCAGGAGCAGAGATGTAGTGTGTAGTTTCCTGAATTAGTGAGCTAGCGTGGGAACAAGCTAGCGATACGCACCGAAATGCCTGCTGTGCACATTGGGGTCAGTGTCTCTCTGGTCCCTCTTCTGAATTCCAACAAAGATGCTAATGCAAGATATTTAGTTGGTTTAAACTTGAAACTGTCATCTTCCTCTGTGTCTTATTATAAAATAATTCTTATGGGCAAAGAGAAGCCCATAAATAACCCCTCAAAATCTCACTATTTATTTCATCCATCTTTTCTAGATCAAATTTGACTCCTACTGCTTTTTCCATGGGTCTGTTTGGTATGTATGATGGCAAGCAGAGCATGTTGCCTTCTGGGCTATCACACTGGAACTGGGTTGTAGATTGCACTACAGGCAGGAAAATAAAATACATTTTGTGGTGGCAATACGGTGCCCTTTTGGTCTGGCTATTGGGACAAATCAGGGCACGTCTATGTGGCTTTACTTCTGAAAGACATCTTAAATTCGTTATATGGATTGATAAATTATTTAACTTACAACATGAACTGACTACTATCAATTTTTATGGCTGAGGTGCTCTGGAGTGACATATGTCTGAAGTCTGAAAAACTTGAAGTCATTAACTGGCAACCTAAAAACTCTAAAGGTATGTTCTCAGCCCCGAGAGAGCCTGAACTCTTCTTAAGATGCAACTTTACTTTGTTCTCCTTGATATTCGGTGTGGCAAAGGAAAATGGCACATATAATTCACACAGTGCTGTAAAAATTCCCACCTTATTATTTTTATATATTTTTTATTTTTATTTTTTAAGAAGTCACACTTCAAGGCAGTTTTCTCAGCATTTGAAAAGGTTGGTCAGCATACCATTTCTCCTTTACAACCGAGTGAAATATATTAAGATTTGTTCCACAGCATGAGAGACAGGGTAGCATAATGGGTAAAAACATGGATTCTGGAGTCAGCCAACTGAGGTTCAAATTCCGGCTCCACCAGGCACTATCTCTGTAACTTTGGGCAAGTTCTTTTACTTCTCTGTGTCTCAGATTAAATGAGTGTGTGTGTGTGTGTGTGTTTGTGTGTGTGTGTGTGTGTGTGTGTAGTAGTCAGCTCATGATAAATACTATGTGTTCGCTATATATTTCATAAGCCAAAGTAAAGTTTTGCATGTTTAGTTCAGAAATTCTAAAGAAAGACTGACTTTGAGTTACTGTACATAAATTTCTGAGCAAAATCAGTGATCATAAATGAAACATAAATGACTCTTAACTGGAAGATAAACAAACATCGGCGAAAGAATTTCAATGTCCTATGTATGTTGGCAATTCACTTCTGATTCCTTGAAGAGATCTGCTCATTTCTGATATATTTATCTTCTAGAGGAGTTAAATCTTTTCTAAGTATAGATTCAGCGAACTCAATTATAAAATATAAAAACTTTGCTATAATAAACAAGTTTATCTTCTCTTCCAATTGCTACTCATATTTCTTCTCCCACTTCAGCAAATTAACAGATCTTAAAATTTCATCATGTTTCTCTAACTTTGTTTCTTAACTTTGCAAACACAGAACTACTAAAAAAACAAAACAACACAAAACAAAACAAAAAAACAACACATTGCCACAAAACAAAAACAAATGAACTTTTAGTGCTTTCCATTCACAAAACTGTATTTTTCTCTTTCTCCATTCACTCCCTTTGGTGTGTTAAACACCTAGCGTGTTGCAGATGTTGACCAAGAAGCTACTACAAATGTTTCTCATGAGGCTTCTTATAGAGCTCTCAAGCTGAGAGATTACCTTAGGAAAAGAAATATGGGATTTGATTTCTCCAAGAAGCCACAATTCCTGGAGCATATATGGTAAGACACCAAACAATTGTTATCTAGTCTCATAGCATTGTGGTCAGAAAAGATACTTGATACGATTTCAATTTTCTTAAATTTACCAAGGCTTGGTTTGTGACCCAAGATATGATCTATCCTGGAGAATGTTCCATGAGCACTTGAGAAGAGAATACATTCTGTTGTTTTTGGATGGAATGTCCTATAAATATCAATTAAGCCCATCTTGTTTAATGTATCATTTAAAGCTTGTGTTTCCTTATTTATTTTCATTTTGGATGATCTGTTCATTGGTAAAAGTGGGGTGTTAAAGTCCCCTACTATGGTTGTGTTACTGTCGATTTCCCCTTTTATGGCTGTTAGTATTTGCCTTATGTATTTAGGCGCTCCTATGTTGGGTGCATAGATATTTACAATTATTATATCTTCTTCTTGGATTGATCCCCTGATCATTATGTAGTGTCCTTCTTTGTCTCTTGTAATAGTCTTTATTTTAAAGTCTCTTTTGTCTGATATGAGTATTGCTACTGCAGCTTTCTTTTGATTTCCATTTGCATGGAATATCTTTTTCCATCCCCTCACTTTCAGTCTGTATGTGCCCCTAGGTCTGAAGTGAGTCTCTTGTGGACAGCATATATATGGGTCTTGTTTTTGTATACATTCAGCCAGTCTATGTCTTTTGGTTGGAACATTTAATCCATTTACATTTAAGATAGTTATCGATATGTATGTTTCTATTACCATTTTCTTAATTGTTTTGAGTTTGTTATTGTAGGTCTTTTCCTTCTTTTGTTTTTCCTGCCTAGAGAAGTTCCTTTAGCCTTTGTTGTAAAGCTGGTTTGGTGGTGCTGAATTCTCTTAGCTTTTGCTTGTCTGTAAAGGTTTTAATTTCTCTGTTGAATCTTAATGAGATCCTTGCTGGGTAGAGTAATCTTGGTTATAGTTTTTTCCCTTTCATCACTTTAAATATGTCCTGCCACTCCCTTCTGGCTTGCAGAGTTTCTGCTGAAAGATCAGCTGTTAACCTTATGGGGATTCCCTTGTATGTAATTTGTTGTTTTTCCTTTGCTGTTTTTAGTATTTTTTCTTTGTATTTAATTTTTGATAGTTTGATTAATATGTGTCTCGTACGTGTTTCTCCTTGGATTTATCCTGTATGGGACTCTCTGTGCTTCCTTGACTTAATTAACTATTTCCTTTCCCATATTAGGGAAGTTTTCAACTGTAATGTCTTTTAATATTGTCTCAGTCCCTTTCTTTCTCTCTTCTTCTTCTGGGACCCCTATAATTCGAATGTTGGTGCATTTAATGTTGTGTCAGAGGTCTCTAAGACTGTCCTCAATTCTTTTCAGTTTTTTTTCTTTATTCTGCTCTGCAGTAGTTATTTCCCCTATTTTATCTTCCAGGTCACTTATCTGTTCTTCTGCTATTGATTCCTTCTGGAGAATTTTTAATTTCGTTTTTTGTGTTGTTCCTCATTGTTTGTTTGCTCTTTAGTTCTTCTAGGTCCTTGTTAAACATTTCTTGTATTTTCTCCACTCTATTTCCAAGATTTTGGATCATCTTTACTATCATTACTCTGAATTCTTTTTCAGGTACACAGCCTATTTCTCTTCATTTGTTTGGTCTGGTGCGTTTTTACTTTAATCTGCTCTGTGTTTCTCTGTCTTCTACTTTTGGTTAACTTACTGCATTTGGGGTCTCCTTTTTGCAGCTGCCAGTTTGTAGTTCCTGTTGTTTTTGATGTCTGCCCCCAGTGGCTAAGGTTGGTTTAGTGGGTTGCGTAGGCTTCCTGGTGGAGGGGACTAGTGCCTGTGTTCTGGTGGATGAGGCTGGATCTTGTCTTTCTCGTGGGCAGGACCGCACCTTGTGGGTGTTTTGGGGTGTCTGTGACCTTATTATGATTTTAGACAGCCTCTCTGGTAATGGGTTGGGCTGTGTTCCTGTGTTTCTAGCTGTTTGGCACAGGTTGTCCAGCACTGTAGCTTGCTGGTTGTTGGGTGGAGCTGGGTCTTAGCGTTGAGATGGAGATCTCTGGGAGACCTTTCACCATTTGATATTACATGGAGCCGGGAGGTCTCTGGTGGACCTATGTCCTGAACTTGGCTCTCCCACCTCAGAGGCACAGACCTGACACCCAGCCGGAGCACCAAGACCGTCAGCCACACAGCTCAGAAGAAAAGGGAGAAAAAAAGAAAGAAAGAAAAATAAAATAAAATAAAGTTATTAAAATAAAATAATTATTAAAAATTAAAAAGTAATAAAGAAAGAAATAGAAAGAAAGAAGAGAGCAACCAAACCAAAAAACAAATCCACCAATGATAACAAGCACTAAGAACTATCGTATAAAAAACCCAACCAAACAAACAAACAAAAAACGGACAGACAGAACCCTAGGACAAATGGTAAAAGCAAAACTATACAGACAAAATCTCACAAAGAAGCATACAGATACACAGTCACAAAAAGAGAAAAAGCAAAAAAAAAATTTATATATTAAAAAAAAGGAGGAAGACAGGAACCAAATCAATAAACAAATCTACCAATGATAATAAACTCTGAATACTAAACTAAGGTAACCATAACACGAGAAACAAATTAGATGCAGAAAGCAAACCCCAAATCTACAGTTGCTCCCAAAGTCCACCGCCTCTATCTTGGGATGATTTGTTTTCTATTCAGGCATTCCAGAGATGCAGGGTACATCAAGTTGACTGTGGAGATTTAATCTGCTGCTCCTGAGGCTGCTGGGAGAGATTTCCCTTTCTCTGCTTTGTTCACACAGCTCCTGGGGTTCAGATTTGGATTTGGCCCTGCCTCTGCTTGTAGGTCTCCTGAGGGCGTCTGTTCCTCGCTCAGACAGGACGGGGTTAAAGGAGCGGCTGATTAGGGGGCTCCAGCCCACTCAGGCCAGGGGGAGGGAGGGGTACCGAATGCGGGGCGAGCCTGCAGCAGCAGAGGCCGGCATGATGCTGCAGCAGCCTGAGGTGCGCCGTGTGTTCTCCTGGGGAGGTTGTCCCTGGATCACGGGAGCCTGGCAGTGGAGGGCTGCACAGGCTCCCGGGAGGGGCGGTGTGGATAGTGACCTGTGCTTGCACACAGGCTTCTTGGTGGTTGCAGCAGCAGCTTTAAAGTTTCATGCCCGTCTCTTGTGTCTGCACTGGTAGCCGCGGCTCGTGCCTATCTCTGGAGCTCGTTTAAGAGGTGCTCTGAATCCCTGCTCCTCTTGCACCGTGAAACGATGGTCTCTTGCCCTTAGGCAGGTCCAGACTTTTTCCTGGACTCCCTCCCAGGTAGCCGTGGTGCATTAGCCCCCTTCAGGCTGTGTTCGTGAAGCCAACCCCACTCCTCTCCCTGCGATCTGACTTCCGAAGCCCAAGCCTCAGCTCCCAGCCCCCACCCGCCGCAGCGTGTGAGCAGACAAGCCTCTCGGGCTGGTGAGTGCTGGTCGGCACCGATCCTCTGTGTGGGAATCTCTCCACTTTGCCCTCTGCACCCCAATTTTTGTGCTCTCCCCCGTGGCTCCAAAGTTTCCCCCACCACCCCCGTCTCTGCCAGTGAAGGGGCTTCCTAGTGTGTGGAAACTTTCCCTCCTTCATAGCTCCCTCCCAGAGGTGCAGGTCCTGTCCCTATTCTTTTGTCTCTGTTTTTTCTTTTTTCTTTTGCCCTACCCAGGTACGTGGGGAGTTTCTTGCCTTTTGGGAAGTCTGAGGTCTTCTGCTGGTGTTCAGTAGGTGTTCTGTAGGAGCTGTTCCACATGTAGATGTATTTCTGATGTATTTGTGGGGAGGAAGGTGATCTCCACATCTTACTCCTCCGCCATCTTGAAGGTCTCCCCTCTATGCTCAATATCTTGTAATAATCAATAATAGAAAAGAATCTGAAAAAGAATATATAAAAATATGTGTAACTGAATCACTTTTCTGTACACTTGAAACTATGACAGCATTGTAAATTAACTATACTTCAATAAAAGCACACACACACACACACACACAAAATCCAGTGCTTCTAGTGTAATAGGCATTCAGGATTGACTAAGTCCTATAAAAACTGGAGATGAATATATTAAAAATAGTTTTTAGTATTACTTTCCAACATAGGTTTGAAGCAGTTTATGAGGTATTGACAATCTGGTGGGATTCCACAGAGGATGACCAGCAAAGACTGAAGTTTGGAATCTTGTCACCTGAAGGGTTAGAGGGAGGCAGAGATGTTAAGCCTGGTGAAGAGGAGGGGAAATCAAAGCTGTCTTGTTATATTGGAAGTGATGATTTGGAAAAGAGGAAGTACATTTGTTCAGTGTTACTTAAAGAGCATAATTAGCATACAGGTGGAAGTTATAGAAAATTAAATTTCAACTCAGTATAAGAAAGAACCAAGTAACAATTAGAAGTACCCAGGAAGTAGATTTGTGTTGCTTTGGGACATAGTTAATGTTCTTGTCAAATTAGCTAATCTGACTGACATTGTTTAGTCATTTACCAGGGATTCTTTACTAGATCACATTGAATGGAAGTTAAGTCTTGCTAATCTCTCAATTCCCTTGCAACTATAACATTCTGTGCGTTAAAAAATCATATTAAAAAAATCAAGGTTCTAAGTCAGGAACAAACACATTGCAGCCCAAGTTGCACAGAGGAAAAAAAATGCATATGGCTCTCCAAAAGAAGAATAGAAAGAAAGAAGTTGAGTGTATTTTCCCGGACTTCACTGGGAATGTGTAGACTTCCTCTATGAGCACTTATTAGACATGTGTTACATCATAGCACCATGCTAGACTCTGTACAAAACCTCCTGCAGGGGTCAGGAGTCATGCTTTTTGGGTGACCCCGCATCGGAACTCCTTCTGTATGTTTTGGAGGATTCCTTCACTTTATAAGCCTGTATTTCTTTTTACATAATCTGTTTTCAAGTTTTTTCAGACTTACCTGTGACTAAGTCATGGGGATCCATAAATTAGAGGCATCTGTTGGACTTGCAAGGGTTGTGAGGATTCTCCTCGAGGGGAGTAATAGTTTTGGGAAGAGGTACTGGAGCAGCAGAAGCTGTGGTGCTCAAGGTAGCATCCAGGATCCAGGCTGGAGATCTCCATGGGGCAGGATTTAGCCTCTAATGTCTGGTGGCCATGGCCGGGGCATCCTCACCAGCAGTTCTACAACATGATGTCAGGCATTGTTCCTGATCACATATTCCTAAACCTTGTTCTCTAGCCTTCTTAAAAATCCTATGAAATGTGTAATATCTTTTAATAATTTTCTTTTCTACCTATATCAGTCAGAGTTGATACTGTTTCTTTCATATGAGAACCCTGAATGATACCTGAACTGGTACCAGGAATGATTGAAAGCAACTGACTTTACAGGAAATGGAAGAGTCTGGAATTTTTTGTATGCTCTGGTTGGGGCTGAAGATTGTGAAAATCCAGCTAAATATTAAGGCCTGGACTCTTGCAACTAATGACACATAGTTGTAAAACAGTTTTGAAACAATTGTGAATCATGTAATATCTGGGAAAAGCACTGAAAGACTTTGCCAAGTTATAGATCTTCCAAAGTCTGAAAATGTAGGAGTGCATTTTTAGGTAGTTAGATAAAGGAAGAAAGAATATAATATTAAATAAAGTTAAATCTATTAATATGGGAGCTCTGAGCAAGTATTCTTGATTTAATGTGCTAGCTCAAGTGGTGGGGACTAGTTCCAATTGGTTGCTTGTTTTAGTGTCTGGATTCTGATTAAGTGGTAGCCATGTTAATTGAAGCTGAGATGCCAAAATTTCATGGGTACTATGTAGAGGAAGAAATCCCAACTCTTGCAAGATGAGGATGTTGGAGTGGATTTATCATGTTTAATCTGCAAATGCTAATTATGTCCCATTGATAAATACATTGGTAAAGGAAGCATCAACATTTTTATCAAGTCCTTTACTGTCTGTTCTCCATAGGCTGAAGATTTAGAACAAGATGTAGAAGTGTAAATGAATCCTCTGTTTTGAATGTGGAAACCAGAAGGTGGTCATGTAGGTACCGCACTAGACAACAGACATGGCATTGGAACTAGAATTTTCTGATCCACAAGAATATTTGGTGGTAGTTAATTGATCCTGGGGCAGTAGGATAGAAATGGATGGGTAGCCCACTGAAATAGAATTTGATTTGTAGTACTGATAAAACAGTAAACCTGGAGAAAGGAGGTTTGAATTGAGCTACCAGAATGAGGCATAGCCCTATTCTGTGCCTGGGTCTTAATTTAAAAAGCTGACTGTGTGATGGCACAGAGAAGCCAGCACCATTGAGAGATCTTCATCCCATAACATTTCCTGATAGAAGGGGATGCCACGCAAAGCCATGGGGGAAGCATGAGGCTGTTTTTCTTTTTTTCCTTTTTAAAATTTTAAAAATTGAAGTATAGTTGATTTACAATGTTGTATTAGTTTTTGGGGTACTGCAAAGTGATTCAGTTATATATATATATATATATATATATATATATATATTCTTTTCCATTATGGTTTATTATAGGATATTGATCCGGAGGCAGAAGCTGGGGTAAGGGGAAGGCCCAGACCGTGGCCTTTATTGGGGTTTCTGTGGGAAGGGCAAGGCAGGCAGGGTAAACAGTTTAGGTTTAGCCAGTTTGAATAATGTCATCATTATTCAATGGCTCTGGACTGTAGGGGTGGTCTCTAGTTGTCTGGTAACCTGCCCTGTGTTGGTTGGGGTGATTTAGGGCAGAAGAAATCTTGGTTTGGTTTGTGAGATTTAAAGGGCTAGGAAGGGGTATAGACTCACTGGGATTAGCTGTTTTGCATATGAAAGACTACTCCAGGCTGAGCCCTTTGTTATTTCTAATAACCTGGGTATCCCTGGAAAGGGCAGTCTCTCCAGGCCAGCCAAATATTTTAAGATCTCAAAACATCAGAAAATACAGAAAAAGAAAAAACAAAACCTTGATTAATGTAAGCCCCTTATCCAGTTTTCAGACTTGAGTCTGTGCACAGACATAGAGATTGCAGAGTAAAGGGGGGTCAGCTGCTCTCAGGGAAGAACCTGCTAGAGTTTGTAGCGTGATGCTTCTTCCGAGACTTCACTGAAGGCACCAGCAGATATTTATTGGGGCAAATGGATTGTGTAAATGAAAATACCCTAACACTTTGGGGGTTATTGGACACTGGACAAAGCCAACACTGATTCCTGGGGACAAACCATGGTCAAAATAGGGCTTAGGGGGAGGTGGAAAATAAGGAGAGCTTCTGTCCTAGTTCTTCTCTGTTGTACACTTGTTGAGACCTCAAACGCACTTGGTGGTTATGTACCCAGTTATATCTGTAATACACATGTCTGTTGGCAGAATTCCTATAATGGCCTTTTGTCCTGGAGCAGTGGCTATTACGGTAGAAAGAGCAGAAAGGAAATCCTTACAACTCCCTCTCCCTGCCCAAATAGCAAACCAATACACTACCTCTGGAGTAAATTAGAGTTGAGGGCCATCATAAAATCCTAAAATGTACAGAGATGATAATCCTATTACATACCCACCTAACTAACTAATTTGGTTTCTGCTGAAGATGGTTTGTTGATTAAGAATAGTCACTTGCAGCTCTGTCCCAGATGAGGTCTCCTAATACAATCAATCAATGCATCTTCTAATTATAGGTATGCAACTATTAATACAGTGCAATCATTTTTTCTCACAGAACACAGCAAACTTTTTCTTAAAGAACCAGATAGCAAATACTTTAGGCATGTGATGCCTTATGATATTTATGGCAACCACTCTCATCTCTGACACTATAGTGCAAAAGCCACTGTAAACAGTGCATAAGTGAATGGGTATAGCTGTTTCCAATAAAGCTTTATTTATAAAAACTGATAGCCAGACCCTGAGCACAGTTTGCCAACCACTACTCTATCTCAATAGCCAGGAAACACCAAAAATAATTTGCTCTAATCAGGATAGGACAGTGGTACATTATTACCAGTGAGGCTAGGACAGGGGGTGTTTCAGTAATAGATGCACTGAAACCAGAGCAAATCTCCTCCAAGATAAATTTGGCCCTAAGAGTCCATGAGTCTTACACAAATATTTCTACCCCTTTTTCATCATATCCCAAGGGTGAAGAAAGAGACACCACACTACCTCATTTGCTTACTAAGAGTCTCAAGCTTCCATCACAAGCTAAAAAAGTCCAATTACTGACTTATCTCACATTATTGAGTGAAAGTTACATTGCATCAGTATAATTAAAAGATTCAGTGACTTTCCCAAACAAAAAATTAACCTGATATGAGGTGACTCAGTAAGTTCACATCTAGAAACAAACTTTTAGCAACTCATTCTCCTAAAATTAAAATAATAAAGTTAGCACTTCACACCACATCCACAATCCTTTTTCTGTGCTTTTCAATAGGGTAAAGATAGATCATAGTCATTCTGATATTTCCTCGGAGGACATCAGATATTCTTTCTTATTAGTAGACCTCAAGACTCAGGTTTGAATGGGGATAAAGTGGAGTTTTTATTTAGCTATGCATTTCTATTGATAAATTTCAGATATGAGAGTTTTGCTCTGTAAAGGAATGCCCAGGCTATCACTGCCTTCCTAATAACTTTTGTCTGTTGAAATCTGATCTCTCCCCACACAGACATGCTACGGGTTCTGAATTACTGTGTGGCAATCCTATCAGTCACCGTAAAACTGCTAATGTGCCCCATTTAAACAGGCACAGTGGATTTCAGAGCGGCGCAGTGATAGAAAGCAGAGCTGACAGCTGTGCCGTCAATCATTTTTCTAGGCTGTGCCCTGCAGCTGTTTACCATTATCACTTATTTACTGTTTAAAATAGATGCTTTATAACCATAACTCAAAAGCCAACATAGCCACAAAGGGGAGAAAACTGTCCCTTGAGATCTGGGGAAACTTTGTGGTTGGATATATATTTAAGCTTACGTTGTTTGAGTACATCTCATTTCTCACTCTGAGTGACCCTTAGTCGGCCACATTAAAGTGATCAAGCTCACCGCAGAGTGACTAAATGGAAATATACACCGCATTTTGCCTTCAAACTCTTCTCATGAAACTAAAGTGCTTAAATACCTAAGAGAGATTTCCCGGTTTCCAGAACTCAATGGCTATAGCTTAACTGGTTTAGCGTTCTGTCTTGGTCTTTATATCTTAATTAAGTTTGCTGAATGCTGGATCCTTCCACAAGAAGTGTTGTGTCAACCCAGTAAATTTTTCTCTTAAGCCAGTTTGTGGCAAAATGCAGCAAGTAAATTATACACAGAGAGAACGAGAGAGAGAGAGAGACAGCGCTGACAATGACAATAATTAAGGCTTGGTTTATGTATAAGCTGGCTTAGGAAATTTGAGCATTTCAGTCATTGTCATGACTGCTATAAGTCAACATGGGTGAATAGGTGGTAGTGAGATCCATTTTTCTCATTAAAATCGCTCTGCCCTAGTCCAGCATTTTCTGAATATAAACTAGACCTCATATATGAATTGTTTTTGCAGGCAGACTTGTTAATGATGTAAACTGCAACTAGGTTATGGAACCTCAAGTAAGATATTCTAAAGATAACTTCCCATTCATTGACCAAGGTAGGGCAAAGGGAAATGTAATGGAAGAAAAATAGAGAGAAAATCTTCTCTTAATCTGCTCCAGAGCCAAAGAGATTTGCCTGGTTTCTTTCAACAACAGGACTAGAAATGAAAGTGCACAAAAATTAAGGGAAATTCCATGGCATTATCAGGCAGTCACCCTTGCTCAATCTATGTGAACTATAAGAATAAAATAGGGATTTGGGGATTTTACATATAAAAGTCAGCTGTTTGTCATCTGAAAAATTATTTGTGAATGGGTCAGACAAGGATTTATGGTATCTATTATCTATGAAATGTGGTTTAAATTACCTTCTCTTTACACTTCAATGAGATATCTGTTTTGTTTTTCTCAGTGGATTTAGTTGCCATCAGATGGTTTTCTTTTTTACTCTGAAACTTGAACTTAAAAAAAATGTAAAGATCCTCAAGAAATCTCTTGAAAGTTGAATATTTTTCAAATTAAACCTATGAATATTTTCAGAAAGAGGAAATTTACTTTGAAAAAAACTCAAATGAAATAAACATGTATAAATATCCAGGGTTTTAAAACACATTCTCATTTGATGACAATCTAACATATAATTAGGTGAATATTCAAGCTCTTTTGGGTGGGGTTTTGGGAAGCCATGGAAGAGGGAGGACTAGGGGATGGGAAGTTTTGTGCCTCACTTCCCGGAGCCTTGTCAGCACACTTCCTCTCATACTTTCTATTGTCTCGGGAGTAGAACCATCGGTGGCTAAGGAAAAGAGTATAGTTGCCACCCCTGTACTGAAAACAAACTTAAAAGTGTGGCCAAGGGCAATTAGGACTGTTGAGGGTGAGAAAGAACAGCAAGATGAGAGAGTAGTGGGGTCACAGCAAAAAGGAAGTCTCTGCCCCAAATTCAGCCTTTCTGTGGGCCAGGGCCCTCACACTGTTACCAAGTTCAAGTTCACACTGCTTGCAGCACAAAGGTCAATAAATTGAGAGATGAGTTGTTGGGGGCAAGGAATAGCAACTTTATTCGGAAAGCCAGCCGACGGAGAAGATGGTGGACTAGTGTCCCAAAGAACCATCTAACCTCAGTTCGAATTCAGGCTTCTAAACTAAAAAGGGGAAGGGATGTGGTTGGTTGTTGCAAATTTCTTGGTGTTGGAATCCTTTATACTTGCAGCTTTCCACCTAGGTCAGGTCACAATGTTCCTGTAAACCTCCAACAAGACAGTTATTCTTTGTTTTGCAACTTTTTATCTCTATATGAATGGAAAAATCTTATACCTTTAAAGGTCAGAGCCTTGAGAATGGGCTATCCTGTATATTTCAGGCTATAGGCAACATTCTTAACTTGTAGCAAAACAATAAAATGCAAATATCAAAGTAAAAGAAACAGGCCCAATATGGAGTCAGATTTGTTCTTCCCTATTACAGCACATCAGATGTGCAGCCTTAGTGCTCCAGTGAGGACTGAAGTGATCACATGGCATGTTCAGGACTCATGGATCCCATGGCCATGTGATCTACGACCTCTGTGCACAGAGGGTCAGAACCACTCTCGAGCCCATTTGTCTGCCTCCACACAGAGAGGTTCTTGGTTAGGCTGCAAAAATGGACCCAGGAAAACTTCTTCATCCTTGAGTGCCTTGGAAAGGTGGCAGGACTCTCCCCTTTCACAGGCAAGAAAATTAAGGCCCAGAAAAATGGCACACACCAACCTAGCCAATGGGGATGAAGAGGACTATTTGGGGATTCTGAGTCCTAGCCAGAGATGGCTGGTGGGGGACAGGGGCACATGGGGTGGCCCAGACTGTCTGTTGCCCTGGATTGGCTAAGACTCTTTGAATCTGTTTCCTTCTCTGGAAGTGGCTGGAGCTTGTCATTCTAGGAAGCCCAGAGAAAATAGCCTCAGAAAAGGCCTTGGATGATGTTGGGGAGGTCCAGACCTGGGTCGAATTGCCTGATATTCTATCTCCAGATTCACTTCAGATCTCTCCCTCTCTGCTTCTGAAAATGACTTTGACTGCAAATGGCTCTTCTGAGGTGCAAGGAGGTGTGCAGTTCCCTCTAGAACGTGACTGAGGTTTGGGCCATCCCTAATGTTTGTGGGGTCCCAAGCTAGAGTGCAAACCTAATACCTGTGTGCTCACAATGGAAACATGAAGCTACAAACTATAAAGTAAAAGACTGAAAATAAAATGAGTCAGGGAAAGATCTGGCTGTGGTCTATCTCTCGTTGGTGCTGTACTCCTGGGAAAGACATATCCTTCACATCTGCATTGTGTAGATTAGCATTCCTCCTCCCTGATTGCAAATAAGAATTACCTGGGGGCACTTTAAAAATTACGGTTGCCTGGGCCCCAATCCAGAACAATTAAATACAAATATTGTGGGTAGAGTTTGTGTAAGACACTTAAAAAAAAAAGACTTAGGGGATTCTAAGGTGCAGCCAAGAGTGATAAACTTTGATACATGAAAGAAGGTGTTTGTTTGTTCTCTCAGAACACTTTTGGATCATAATATGTCAGATTCTATGAAAATTTCATTTTACTGTATCAAAGCTTGACTTGTTCATATGCTTCTCCCTGTAGCTAAATCATTCTGTAATTTAGGGCCACCTTCATACTCTAAAGGCCTTACAATTCTTTTGGAAGAAATACTGCAGCCTGATGCTCTGTTCTTCTAGTTTCACAGAATCTGTGTATACTTTTCTTGCCAAAATTCACTTCATCTACTTAACATCCAGCCTCTCTTAAGTCAATCAATATATTTTTTCCTCTCTAAAGTTTTTTTCTCATTCTGCCCTAAAATGCATTCCTCACTCCTGTCTGGCCAGGCTCCTCCTTGTTAAGCTTAATCAATAAAATTAATTCATTTGTTTATTTGTTCATTGAACATATATTTAGACAGGGTCCCATCTATGTTCATAGTTGTCTCTGAGGGTGATTTCAAATGCTTGATACACATATACATACACTTCATACCTGTCCTTCTAATTGCCTAGGATGTTAGTCTGCCAACTTCTGTAAGCAGGAAAATGGCTGTTATTCTCAGCGCAGAGATGTAGGGGTGGTGTTTTGGCAAAAGAACAAGAGCAGAGAAGTATTACTCTTCTGGATTCTTCTATGTTTTGTGTTAATTGGAAATAACTTCCTAACTTCCATTCCCCTCTTGCTTTCTAAGAATTGGAGGAACAGTTTATCACAGGTCCATGCAGATTAATAAATAAGGGTCCAGGTGTCTTTGGAATGGCAGCCTTTTGATTCTTCTGAAACCACAAAACTGGTTAATTCAAAGAAATCTTTGCTTAGTTCAAAGAATTAAGATCAAGGGTGAGTTTGCTCCCCTCCCCATCTCAGCAAAACACCTTGAAATCCCAGTTTGGCTGTGCTCTACCAGATGGGTCTTGGGCTTTCAGTGATTGTATAGCAAAAGCAGGAAGCAGCAGGAGCTTGGAGTGGCTCTGAATCTGCCAATACTTGGACCTAAGCTTTGATGATGCACAGTATTCTTGTTGGAAGAAGTGTTTTTATGGTTAAAGGCAATACATCTCTTCTTCCTTAAGTGGCAGTTTGTTGGCATTACTTCCTTTGATTTTTATTAAATTCATAAGAAGAAAAGCAAATCCACATGGTCTAGAGAAGAGAAACTTGGTTAACTGCTCAGACTTAGACTGAGAATCTTGAAAGGTACATAAGAATTAGGAATTGAATACAACCTCTCCTACCATAATATAATGTTAGCAACTGTCTACAGAGATGATGCAAGACAGTGAGACGTAGTTCCCAGACAGTGAGCAACTTCATGTTGAGTGGGTGAAAAAAAGAAAACTGTTAGCAGATCATCTCAGAACATGGGAAGGGAGAAAATGAGGTGCACAGGGTACTTAGAGATCAAAGGGCTGGGCACTTAGTCTGTTGTGTGTCTTGAAGGATTAAGTGGATAGGTGAAGTGGTGGCAGTTGGGGGACAGGAAGGGTACCCATTCCTACTGAGTGCTCAGTGTTGTTGCTTCTAGGACCTCTCAGCTGACAGAGCAAGGCAATATATATGTGTATATATACTTATGTATATACACGCATCTGCAAATATTTTTAATGTAAACATCTATATCTATTTTAAACTAAACATGAGTTCCTAATGATGTCACCAACTCTAATTGACTGATACATGGATCAATCTATTCTTCTTCCCTCGTTTGTCCATAACCTCCCACTCTAAAAGGGAGAAACCTGGCTCCCACCATCTGCGAATCATTTACTTAACTGTCCAATCCAGTACACATGTATAGTACTTTCAGGATTGTTAACCCATATCCTCATGAGAAACAACCTTGTCTACTAGAGTACAGTGCTGATGTACAGTTCTTTTGCCTTTTGTGTCTTAAAGACACTACTCTTTTCCAAAGTGACTTAGGTCAGCATTTTCTCCCCATCCCTTTTGGTGAGGTTGTTTCATACATTTTTAACACAGATTATTTTGTCACATTTGGTATTCCATCCTGGTATCCTCTGACAACCTAAATGATTTTTTTAATATTTTCATATATTAAGACTCACTCTTTATACTATAAAGCTCTATGCATTTTAACAAGTTCATAGAGTCATGTATCTGTCATTGCAATATCATATGGAGTAGTTTCACCAGCCTAAAAAGTCCCTGTATTTTATGTATTCAACCCTCTCTTACCCGCCTCCCCTCCAGGAA